>NC_056737.1:605139286-605249286 GCF_019279795.1 Protopterus annectens
GCCCTAACCTGGTTCAAAAGCTACCTGTCTGACAGATCTCAGGACATGAAATGGAGAAATGGCACCTCAACCTTCCTACCTACCCCCACTGGGGAACCCCAGGAATCCATACTTAGTCCAATGCTGTTTAATATATTTATCAGTGACTTCCATGCAGCCATTCCTAACACTAAGATAGTATAATATGCAGATGACTCAACTTTAGTCTGCTTCATCTTTAACCTCCCCGAGCTCCAAACAAAAACTCAAACTGAAAACTGCATGCTTCAAAACCACCTCTCTCTAAATGCCAACAAATCCAAAATTCTACTATTCTCTCCCTCAAAATTCCTCCCTCTCGACAAAAACTTTTTACAAATATCAGCCATGCCAACTCCACCATAGAAGTAATTCCTTTTGCTAAACTGCTTGGGGTTACTATAGATGAACACCTAAAATTCGATACCCATATTCAGCAAAATATTAAGAAAACACATGAAAAACTTGGTATGCTGTACAGAAACTTCCACTTTCTCTCCTTCTACAAGACAAACCCTCGCCACTACCTACTTACTACCGTCACTATTGTATGGTGCTCCCCTACTAACCATCCTATCCTCCTCTATCTCTTCCAAACTGGAAATCTGTTATAACAAAATTTCTAAATTTGCCACAAAATCCAAATACTCCTCCCACTGCTGTACTGCTCTCCCCTTGCTAAATTGGCTAGAACTCCCCAACTACCTTGACTACCTCCAACTCACTACAGCCCACAAGCTAATATTTAAACCAACTAAATGCCCAGCACTACCATCTTACAATCATACACCTCACACAGAACTCTATGATCTGCCCACCAAAATCTAATCACTGTACACAAACCGAACCATCCCGCTGGTCAGCTTCTCCTATCCTTTTCCTTAACCAAAAAATGGAATTATCTCCCTCCATTTCTCTAAGAATTTCTGAAAACTTTAAAAACTTTAAAACTCATCTCCATTCCTACCTCTCCTATAATTGGAAATGCAATTGCATTCTCCCTACCTAACCTACTAGTAACTCTACTTCATACTGATCTCCCTACCTAAATTACTAGTAACTCTACTCCATACTGATTTCCTGAACAACTGCCTCATTCTGAATATAATGTAATCTAACATCAATATCTTGAATGTATATATTGTAAATAGTTTACTTTCTGCCTTTTATTCTCCCCTTTCTGGGAATGATTCTCATTACTGCCATCATACAATTTTAGATGCTATGTAACCAAAGAACAACAACTTGTCTCTAATTTAAAATGTAATGTATGTTCTCCAACTTTTTCTATTACACAACTGCCTCTCTCTGAATACATCAATATCATTAATGTATACAGTGTAAATAGTGTACTTTCCGCCTTTTATTCTTCCCTTTCTGGGAAGAATTTTCTTTACTGCCATCATACAATTTTTAGATGCTTTATAACCAATGTACAAGTTGTCACTAATCTATTATGTAATGTATGTTCTTCAATTTTGCTACTATACTTGGCTTAGTTTTACTATGTAATATGGAGCTTTTCTCCCCGAGCCTCCACTGAAAACAGGCTCCTTGAGCCCAGTGGACCTACTCAGTCATCAAACTGGAAATAAATAATAAATAAATAAATAATTTTGTAAATGCATGTCAAATTTTAGATTATCATCCACTATCATTTCTAATAATTTGCTATGAGTGGTTATATTATCAAAAGGAAGAGGACTTTAAGTTTTGTTTTTTCATGGGAGAGGGATTTGGGGAAAAAAGTAGTAGTTTTTTTTTTTTTAGAGTTAAGCATGAATTGTGAGTTACAAAGCCATCTTTCAGTTGCTGTTAAAGCTTCCTAAGTAACTTGTTTGGAGGTACGCCACATTGTCAGATATTCAAATGAATGTGGAAGCATCTGTGTACTATTTTATGGGGCCTGTTGTGTGGATGTGTGGATGTGTGGAGAGTGTTGGTGAGAGAAAGAGGAGGGGACCAAGAATAGAGCCTCGTGGTACACTGATGGTGACTGGGAGGTATGGAGAGAGAGTGGTGCACCATTTTACTGACTGATACCTCTTAGATGTGTAGCTATTAAACCAGAAAAGGGTGGGCTGAAAGAAAGATACCTAATGAGGACATCTGAAGTAGAAGTTTGCTGTGACAATCTGTGTTGAAGCCTTTAGACAAGTTTAGAAATAAGAAGGAGACCAGTTTGCCATTATGGTTAGCTTTATTGACAGTATCTCCATAGGTTAGAAGTGCACTGTTAGTACTATAAGAAGGATGGAAGCCACGTTGTGTGGGGAGTAGGAGTGCTTCTGCAGGAGATAGTTTAGCAATTGTTTTTGATCACATTTTTAAGTATTTTGGAGAGGGGGATAAGATTGCTATAGGTCTAAAGTTAGAAGTGTCTGTTGATTTTCCTCCTTTATGCAGAGGGATAATCTGTGACTTCTTCCAGAGAGAGGGAACATGAAATTCCTGGATTGACCTATTTATAAGGATTAAGACAAGGTAGGCAATGCTATCGGCTGCTGTTTTAAGGTAATTCACTTGGAAGGTCATCAGCTGAAGTAGGGCTTGCTTTAAGTTTGTTTAAGAGCAGTTTTATATAGGATGTGGACATAAGCTTGAAGGTGAAAATAGATGTGGTGACATATGGCTGCTGGGCAGGGTTAGAATTAGATATCATGGAATCCATGGTCAGCGATGCTATACTATCTATGAAATAAGAGTTGAGCAGCATTGTGGTTTTGAGTGATGAGTTATTGGGACAGGGGCTAGGAGTAAATTTATGGCAGGGATGTAAGATTTCTTTAATGGCTGTCCAGATTTTTTTAGGCTGTGTTTACTATTATTCTGAAAGTTATTATAGTATATTTTTTGTCTTCATTAATTTGCTTCTTAGTAGAATTATGAAGCATTTTGAAGTTTTCAAGATATTATGATGTTTTATATTTTGCCACTCTTTACATGCTTTTTCTCTATCCTACATTAGCATTCTACTCTTTTTGGTTAGCCAGATCGCATTATTTGGTTGTAGTCTCATTTCTAAGAGGTGCAAGGCTATTCAAGGTATTCAGGAAAGTTGCATTGAATTCATTTACACCATCATCATCTAAGGGGATGGTTTTTAGGAAGTTCCAGTTAATAGATGAAAGGTTAGTAATGCACATTTCTGTGATAAACTTGGAAAGCTTGCGTGTTGCTTTATAAACATGCTGTTTAAGTGGATGTGAGAGATATCTGGCTTTTAATTTCCCCAAGTCTTTTGGGTTTCTAATACCATGATGGAATTAACCTAATTCCTAAGTCAAAGTATGATTGAAGTTCATGAAATTAGTTTTGTTTCAATCTTTGATGTTAGCCAGAAGTGCTCTTCACAGCTCCCGCAATGTGCCCACTAATGACTCCTTCTGCAAATCATACAGAGTTACATGTATCAGTAACATATCTAAGTACGACTGTAAATTCTTTTTTATAAGACCCATTGCTTCTACTACTATTGGAACAGTCTGGGTATCCTTCTTCCACATTGTTCTCATTTCTGTCTGCAAATCCTGGTATTTTATGACTTTGTGTTTCTCTGTACATAAGATACTGTAGTCACTGGGAGTAGCAATTTCAATGATCAATGCTACTTTTGTCTTCTTTTCATGGACCACTATATCTGGTTTTCTCACATGTATTTTTTTGAACTGTTGGTAATGGGTGATCCCATGTGATATAACCTTCAGCATTTTCTATAATGCTTTGTGGCTCATGTTTCCAGTGATTTTCAGCTAACAATCCACATAAACAATAAACAGTCTTGCTACATTATTATGCCTTTCAATATACAGTCCTTCAGCCGTTAATACATCACAACCCAACCAGCAACAAGATGTACGACTGTTTCCAATCCTCTACGTTTCTCCTCCATGTTCAATGGACTTTGTAAACCAAAGTGCATGTAGTGCACTATTTTGGGCCACCAATATTAACCTTGATCCTTTAGTCTGAATTCCCCTCTTCTCAACCATTCTCGCATTCAGTCCCGATCAACATGAGGTTGTTCCAAGAGTATTCTATACTTGCAACTACATTTATGCATTTTCCACATTTCTTACCTTCTCATCTGATCCTTCACCTTATATTCTTTCTTTTTCTTGTTTTTTGGCACATTCAGTTGCTGCCTGATTTTTATCTACTTCTGGTTTGACTTCCATTCCTGCTTCCACCTGACATCGACATGCTTCTGCTAAACTAAGCAAGGAAATCAGCTTAAACTTATTCTCCTTATGTTTTAAAACGTTCACTACATTTGGGTCTTGTGAGATGAGCAGATATGTATCCAATCTTACAATTTGTTTATGTATTTGACATTTGTTAACCAGGTTCATCCAACTAAGCTAAAAGCCCATTTTCAGTGGAGACCAGAGAAGAAAAGCTCCAGTACAATAAAAGCAAAAAATAAATAAATAAATAAATAGTGAGTGGAAGGTGATATGATATAGACAAAGTTGAGATATAAGTTGTTCCATAACATGGCAATTGTAGATTTATACTTGTAATCAATTTCAAGAAGGCACATACCTCCTTCAGAATGGGGAATATGTAACCTTGGTATGCCCTGATTTTTATAAATCATTTGATAAGCATGAAGCATCATTCTTCTGTTCTTATCTAACCAATGCAACACCTTTTGGGGACAGTCAATAACTCCAAAACTGTAAGAACAGGAAGAGCAAACTGGTTTATAGCTTTGATTTTATTCCTAAATGTCAACTCTGTTTTCAGTAGTAATTTTAGTCTTCTAAAATATTCCTTACTAAGTTTTATTCACATTTATTCATGTTTTACTGTCGATCCGTCATCAATTCACAAATATTTATACACTTCCTCTTGCTCAAGTTCTATCACATTCCTGTCCCAAACTGATGTTTTCTTGATATTGCCACTTTCCTGCTTTAAAGGTTGTTTTTGCACATTTATCAGGACCAAATAACATTCTTTTATCATCTGAAAAAGTTTTGACCACTTGCAGTTGTGCTTGCAGTTCCTCATCTGATGAACTGCACAGTTTTAAATCATCCACAAAAAGAAAATGAGAAGTCTTTACACTTTACACTTTGTTGTTTTCTGGGAGCCAAATTGTAGCCATGACCTAATCTGTTAAATAGACAGCTTAATGGGTTAAGGGCAAGGCAAAAGAGCAATAGTGACAACCCTAGAATATCACCCTTTGAAATTTTATCCCTGGAATACTAATTTGTCCTTTATCATGGCTTAACTACAAAGTGGTTTGCCATGTTTCTAGGTTGCTGTAATGTAATTGTACAGTGCTGGGTGCATCTTGTACATTTTTAAGCACTCTTTTATCCATGGATGTCGGATACTGTCAAATGCTTTTTTGTAATCTGTCCATGCCATATTTACATTCTTCCCTTTTTTTTTCCATTATGACTTTATTTAAAAGTAAATGATCCTTTGTGCCATATGACTTTCTTTTCTTACCTTTTTGTTTTATTGCCATGATTGAGTTTTCTTCTGAATGACTATAAACTCTATCAGTATCAATTCCAATGGGGTCTATATTATCTTATCAAAGAGGCATTACAGCAAATGCCTCTTCATCACCCCCTAAAGAGCGAACCCCCAGTTCTGTGAACAGCTGATTGAGTGATTTTTTTTTTTCCTAGGGGAAAAAATCACTGATCCAGCCAGAAACTAAACATCACTACAAATGCATAAAAATGGGGGGCTTCCCCTCCACACCCCCCTAATTAAATATACCAACTCTGAGATTGCACTACAGTAGGGAAAGGGGCAAATTCATGCTGATGGCCAAGCAATTTTTCTTTCCCTAGGAAAAAAATCGCTGAATCGGCCATTCACGGAACTGGCAGTTCATTCTTTATGGGTCACTGAAGAAGCATTTGTTGTAATGCTTCTTCAATAAGATAATATAGACCCTTTCCAGGTATTGTTTATACATTATTGGAAGGCAAGTTATTGGTTTATAGTTTTTAGGATATTTTGCAGGTTCACATTTAAGTAGGAGTATTGTTTTTCCTGCTGTTAACCAGGTTGCTGTCTGTTCGGGTTCCACACACAAATAGTTCCTTCTGAAGGGGAGAGAGTTGGCATAACAGTTAAGGTGTTTAACTCACAGACACAAGGTACAGAATTTGATTCTCACTTTTGAGGAAAACTGTTTAGGCTTAAAATGGCCAACAAGGGCAGCTAGCCCAGTACTTACCTATGGCTACATTTTATTGTCAAGATGTTAATACTTTTAGTCAGAAGTTAAGTACTGCATCTGGAACTGGGTTTTCCAATTAGAATATTTTCTTTACTTTGTTTCAATCTCTGTGGCCATTACTTCATCCCACGTATTCTTTCTTCTGCTTCTTCTATCCAGTTGACATCTTTGCTGTGTTCCACAGAATCTAAATAAATATTTCTCCAAAATGCACCTATTTCTTCTTCTTTTATTTTTGATGGTGTTTCAATTCCTTTTGCCTTGTTTACCAGTTTTGTATATTTTTAGGTCATCAATAAATTGCTTATTTTCTACTTTTCCTTTATATTTATCTGCATATCTTCTACGTTTTTATGCCTGTGCTGATATTTTTAGGTTATTATTTGTGAATCTTCATCATTGATCCTGATCTGTTTTGATACTGTGCATTGCTTTTATCACGTCTATCTTTCTGAGTATTTTTGTTGATTCATTCCCTCTGCTATACTCTTCTAACGGTGACATTTCTTGTCTTAATTGCTTTGCAGTTTTCTCTGTTTGATGCTTCCATGATGGCATTTGATTTCTCCCCTTCCTTTCCCTTCCTGCCTGGTGTTTTTGTAGTAAAGCTCTACCTGTTATTAATTTAGCTGCTGTCCTATTTACTTCTGTTACATCACATGAATCTCCATGAACAGTCCTAATTACTATGTTCATTTGTTTTATCAAACTTCTAGTTTTTGGGGTTTTATTGACTTTCTGTAGTCTATTTCTTTCCTTGATCTTAATTTGTCTGTCCATCTCTATTAAATCCAGCAAATTCTCTTCGATCATTTTCTTCTAAACTGAGGGCACTTTTTCCATTTCCTGCAGGCATTCTATAGAAAGTTCCAGAGCATCTTCCTGTGCCACATTCTCTTCAGTTTCATCCTGTGTTGTCTGTTGCTCTTTCATATGGGAATTCACTGGCCTATCACTCCACAGTATTGATTGTGTCGGAGTTGACATGGTTTCCTGTTCCATCCCTTGCTGTGCAACTCCAGTTGAACTTTTGTACTGGCTTCCTGTGGAAGGCTCCAAAGTATCTTTATATGGCAACTGATGACATGTTTCCCACCCCACTAGTTTCTCCAGTTTGTGGATCCATTGTTCTATCTTATTCTGATGTTGTCAGAGTTAGATTTTCTACACTAAATCCTTCACTTTGCAGGCAATCCCTAACCTCAGTTTCTATTTCTTTCACTTCTCCATTATAAGCCTCTTTTCTACTTTTCCTCTTTGTTTTCTTATTTTTATATTGCAAAATGTTCCATGTCTAGAAGTCTCTGACTGTATTTCTCTTTAAATATCTTTAGTGCTGCTCTTTTCATATTGATTAGCCTTTGCATAAATATTGTACCATATCATATTTCTTTTTCTTTCCCATGTCCATATCTCTTCTTTAGATGCCTCCTGTTCCTCCTGTTTCTCCTTACTTGGGGGACTTGTTTTATCATACTGTGATATAACTGTGTGACACTTTCTTTACTAAATCATTCACATTGCAGGTATTTCATAACTTCAACTTCATTTCTAACTACTGTTTTACTAATCTTCCGTTCTATGTTCTCTCTTTGTGATCTTATTTCTGTATTGTGAAATTTTCCATATCTGGATGCCTTTGCCTATATTTCTCTTTGAGTATCTTTGGGGCTGCCTTTTTTGTAATGATTAATTTGGCTTTCTTCTTTGTATAAATATTGCACCATATCAGATCTCTCTTTCTTTTCCATGTCCATATTTCTTTTTTATACATTTCAAAAATCTCTAGATTTTGTACTTTAAATTTTAACACTTTCTCAGTCACTTCTTTTTCCAAATGGCCCAATGTTTCTTGGTCTATATAATGTTTTTCATAAGTCTGATGTATTAATGAACACAAATTTTTATTTCAAGCTTCTGACAATTTTTTTGGGGGGATGTATCTTTCTTTCCTCTAATTTCTCTCTTAATCTTTTTGTATATCTTCTGTCTGGAAATTCTGGGATTTTTTCATAATAATAACAATACATAATTTCTTTCTTATCTGCAATAGTCCACTCTATCATCTTTATGGTCTTTCTCTTTTTAATTTCTCCAAGTCTTTTGGGTTTCTGTTACCATAACAGGAATGGACCCCATTCCTAAGTCAAAGTATGATTAAAGTTCATGAAATTAGTATTTTTTTAATCTTTGGTGTCAGCCAGAAGTGCTCTTTGCAGCACCCATAATGTCCGCAGTAATGACTCCTTCTGCATATCATATGGAGTTACATGCATTGGTAACATATCCAAATGTGATTGTAGATTTTTTTATAAGGCTCTTTGCTCCTACTATTATTGTAATTGTCTGGGTATCTTTCTTCCACATTACTCTCATTTCTGCCTGCAAATCCAATCCTTTGTGTCTCTTTGTATGCAAGAAGCTGTAGTCACTGGGTGTAGCAATTTCAATGATCGCTGCTACTTTTGTCTTCTTTTCATGGACCACTATATCTGGTTTTCTCGCATCTATTTTTTGAACTGTTGGTAATGGATGATCCCATGTGATGCAGACTTTGTCATTTTCTGTGATGCTGTGTGGCTCATGTTTCCAGTGTTTTTCAGCTACTTCTGTGCGATAATGTTTACACAATCCCCAGAGCAGCAGTCTTGCCACATTATTATGCCTTTCAGTATAAAGTCCTTCTGACATTAGTATGTCACAACCAGCAGCAAGGTGTGCAACTGTTTCCATTTCTGCTTTACAAAACCTACATTTGTCTGTTTCTCCCACATGTTCAATGGACTTTGTAAACCAATGTGTGCATAGCTTACTATCTTGGGCCACCAATATTAACCTTTCATCTTTTGGTTTGACTTTACCTCTCCTTAACCATTCCTGTGTTCATTCCTGATCAAGATGAGGTTCTTCCAGAAGTTTTCTATACTTGGAACTATATTTATGCATTTTCCACATTTCTTGCTTTCTCATCTGATCCTTCACCTTATGTTCTTTCTTCTGTTTTTTTTTTGCACATTCAGTTGCCATCTGATTTTTATTTACTTCTGGTTTGATTTCCATTCCTGTTTGACACTGATATGCTTCTGCTTGACTAAACAGGGAAGTCATCTTAGATTTATACTCCTCATGTTCAAAATTTCACTACATTTGGGTCCCGTGAGGTCAGCAGATATGTGTGCAGTCCCATGATTGCAAATCTATACATGTAATCAATTTCAAGGAGGCCCATACCTCCTTCGGAATGGGGAATATATAATTTTGGTATGTGCTGATTTTTATAAATCATTTGGTGAGCATGAAGCATCTTTCTTGTTTTCCTATCTAATCTATCCAACACGTTTTGTGGCCAATCAATCACTCCAAAACTGTAAGTTGAGACAGGAAGAGCAAATTGGTTTATAGCTTGAATTTTGTTCCTAGATGTCAACGCTGTTTTCAGGATTGATTTAAGTCTTTTAAAATATTCCTTATTAAGTTTTACTCACATTTGTTCATGTTTTATTGTTGATCCTTCATCAATTCCCAAATATTTATACATTCCCTCTTGCTCATGTTCTTTTATATCACATTCTTGTCCCAAACTGATGTTTTCTTGGTGTTGCAGTTTTCCTGCTTTAAAGGTGTTTTTCACACTTATCAAGACCAAATGACATTCTTATATTATCTGAAAAAGATTTGACTACTTGCAGCTGTGTTTAAGTTCCTCATCTGATGAGCTATACAGTTTTAAATCATTGACAAAGAGAAGATGAGAAGTCTTTACATTTTGTTGTTTTCTAAGAGCCTAATTATAGCCATGGCCTAATCTGGTAAGTAGACAGCTTAATAGGATAAGGGCAAGAAAGAATGGCACAAGTGACATGAAGTCACCCTAGAATATCTCCATTTTGATTTTAATCCCTGGAATAATAATTTGTCCTTTATCATGGCTTAATTGCAAAGTGGTCTGCTACTGTTTCATGGTCACTGTAATGTAGCTGATCAGTGTAGGATATATCTTATACATTTTTAAGCACTCTTTTATCCATGAATGCAGCCAATCCATGCCAATCCATGCCATACTTAGATTCTTCCCCTTTTTACAGTTATCCATTATGACTTTAGTTTGCAGCAGGTGATCCTTTGTTCCATATGACTTTCTTTTATTGCCCTTTTGTTCTATTGCCATGACTGAGTTTTCTTCTAAATGACTATAAACTCTGTCAACATCAATTCCCATGTATAGTTTATATGTCATCGGAAGACAAGTTATTGGTCTATAATTTTTATGGTAGCATGCAGGTTCACTCTTAAGCAGGAGCATTGTTTTTCCTGTTGTTAGTCAGGTTGGTGTCTGTTCAGGGTGTGCATATAAATAGTTCTTACTCATGGCTAAATATCCGTGCAAAGATGTTAATACTTTTAACCAGAAGTTAGGTACTGCATCTGGGCCTGGTGTTTACCAATTATAGGCTTTTCTTAATTTTTTTCAATCCCTCTGGCTGTTACTTCATCCCATTTCATATCCTGTACCTTTGAACTTCTTATACTTTCTTTTACTTCTTCTATCCATTTAGCATCTTTGTTATGTTACATGGTCTTCATAAATACTTCTCCAAAATGTATATATTTCTTCTATTTTTGGGTGGTCCTTCAATTCCTTTTACCTTGTTTCCCAGTTCTCTATAAAAGTTTTTGGGGTCATCAATAAATTGATTATTTTGTACTTTTCCTTTATATTTATCTGTGTATCTTCTAAGTTTTTCTGCCTGTGCTATTTTTAGTTTATTATTTGCAATTGTACATGATAGCTCCTGATCTGTTATAATCATGTGCATTGCTTTTGCCACTTCTATCTTTCTGAGTATTTTTGTTGACCTGTTACCTCTTCTATACTCCTCTAACAGTGACACTCCTTGTCATAACTGCTTTATAGTTTCCTCTATCTGATACTTCCATGATGGTATTCGATTTTCCCCTTTCTTTCCCTTGCTATCCTGTATTCTTGTGGTTAGAATTTTATCTGTTATTAATTTAGCTACATAGTAATATATCCTGTTTACTTCTGTTATATTGCATGGATCTCTATGGACCGTCCTAATTAGTGTTTATTAATTTTATCAGACTTCTGATTTTTGGGGTTTTATTGACATTCTTCAGTCTATTTCTTTCATTGATCTTAATATGTCTATCTATCTCTATTAAATCAAACAACTCTTTTATTAGCTCATTTTCTTCTAAACAGAGGGCACGTTTTTGTTCTTCATTTTCTGTGGGCATTCTGTAGAAAGTTTTATAGCATCTTCCTGTGGCGCAGGCTCTGCAATTTCATCCTGTGTCATCCATTGCTCTGTCATATGGGAACCCACTGGCCTATCACTCCTCAACATTGACTAGTCCAGAGTTGCCACAGTTTCCTGTTCCTTCCCTTGCTGTCTAGCTGCTAGTGAATGTTTCTACTGGTTTCCTTTGGAAGGCTCTAAAATATCTTCATATGGCAACTGACCAGTTGCTTCCTATTCCATCGGTTTCTCCTTAATTTGGATGTCTATTGCTCTATCTTGATGTGGTACTTTCTGAGTTAGATTTTCTTCACTGAATCCTTTACTTCACAGGTGCTCCATAACCTAAGTTTCTATTTCTTTAACTTCTCCATTACTAATCTTCTTTTCTACTTTTCCTGTTTGTCTTCTTCTTTTTTGTATTGTAAAGTTTTCCATGTCTGCATTCCTTGGCCTGTATTTTTCGTCACATATCTTTGATGCTGCTCTTTTTGTATTGATTAGTTTTGCTTTCTCCTTTGCATAAATATTACACCATATTAAAATTCTTTTTCTTTCCTATATCCATATTTCTTCTTCAGATGTATCCTAATCTTCCTGTTTCTCCTTACTCTGCTGTGATGTAACCGGTGTTAGACCTTCTAAACCAAATCCTTCACTTTGTAGGCATTCCACAACTTCAGCTTCTATTTATTTAACATCTACTTTACTAATCTTCTTTTCTACTTTCCCTCTTTGTAATATTATTTTCTTTATTGTGAAATGTTCCATATCTGAATGCCTTTGCCTATATTTCTCTTTGAATATCTTTGGGGCTACCTTTTTATATTGATTAATTTGGCTTTTGACTTTGCATGAATATTGCACCATATCAAATATTTCTTTCTTTCCCATGTCCATATTTCTTTCTTATACTTTTCAAAAATTTCTAGGTTTTGTTGTTTATATTTTTGCACTTCCTCGTATGCTTATTTTTCCAAACAGATCAAAGATTCTTTGTCTATATGATGCTTTTCATAAATCCGCTGTATTAATTCTGACAGCTTTTCTTGTCACAGTATTTTTCTTTCCTCTCATTTCTCTTTTAATCTTTTTATATATCTTGCATCTGGAAATTCTGGACTTTTTGCTTAATAGTAACAATACATAATGTCTTTCTTATCCTCAATAGTCCATTCTATTTTCTTTATGGCTCTTTTTTTGGCCTATCAGTTTTTGTGATTTTTGTGGACTGCTACTTCCTTCTACACCAGGAGATCATCCTCCCCCTGGGCCTGGCCTAGCCCCATTATAGGAATCTTTTCATATTTTGAGGATTCTACACTGTCATTGTTTTCCAGTCCTGGCAACAGTGTACCTGCCAGGATTGTACACTTTTTTATCCTGGGTCTTGTGCACCCAGCTATCTTTCTTTAATTTTTGACCTACTTTTGTCAATGATATATGCTGTGTAAAATGCAGTCTATATATCAGTGTTGTCTTGGTGAGATATTGTGAAAAACAGGGGCTACCTCATGAAGGTACTCACCAATACTTGAGGATGAATTCAATTTCAGTAATACTACTCTCCTTTGCTTGCTGACATATCATCCCTCCATTCAGATCCCATTATGGTTATATAGATTGTGAGATGACCAGTGAGACAGCCAGACTTGATAGTATATAGTAGTAGATAGCACCTAAGTTGATATATTTGCTAGAGTCTGATACTAGAATCCAGTCTCTAATAGGGAATTTGATGTCTTTTCTTTTCAAATCATTTACAGATTTTTTCAATCTGTGAATGATTTTTTTCTAAATACAAACACCACAATCTTTTGTGATTTTACAGGCTTTTTTATAACCTTGAATTTCTTCAGATCTTGTAGTAAAAGATTATTCAAGAGGAAAATCTGACTTGCAACAGAAACATTTATGTGCAAAATGCAGGTGCCTTTATTGTGTTTATTCACAGGAATACAACAATTTTATGAATGTAATAGTTTATTTTGTTAAACATATCTACCAAATTCATGTCAATAAAATGTTCTTTATCAACTTCTGTTTGAAAGGTTTGCCAAGACATTTTAGTCAGTCAGTCTTCACTTAAATTTTGTCTTATTACAGACAGAGTTGCAGCATTATTTCTATCAAGATGTGAAAGTACTGTAGTCAAACTTAAGTATGTTAGAAAAAGTGACGGTGGACACCTTACCCACAAAAGTGCATATGACTGTGGTTTTGAGCATAGTTGTATGGACTGACAAAACCACAAAAATCACTGTGGGCCTAACTTCAGTTCTACACTATTTTCTGAGCTGCATGCATTCATTACTTTCTGATCTAGTTTACATATTTCTTCTTAATCCTGACTGCAGAGAAATTATTTTATTCATTTCAATTTATTTCTCTAGTTCCTTTCCAGACATGATTGTCACAGGATTATGTCTTGTGCCAAACTCTTCAACTTATTTTGTCCAGATCATTTAATATTTAGCTGTCTAACAGTGGACCCTATTATATGTAACAAAAGGAGTTTTCATCTTTTCTGTTAACATTTATGTGTCATCTTCTTTTCCTGTTTTCTTTTTTTTTGTTGTTGTTGTTCACATTTTTCTATTATTTTAGGTATCATTTTTCACTAACTTGAGGGTGTATTCCCTTTGTCATTTTGTTGTCACTTTTCCATATTTTCATATGTTGTTTGCTTATTTTGGATCATTGTTGTTTCGTATGAAGCATTTATTTTTAATTTCTATTGATCCAGTAAGACTTGTTAGACAGAATACATAAAGGGGGCAGAACTTGGATTAACTAATGTAATTGCTTAAAGTCATGCAAAGAACAAGTAGATATTTTATGAATTAAAACAATATCTACTGAGTAAAATGTGTTTGTAATTTTTTTACTTTTGCCAACTATCCTACCCACTGTCCTACCATGTGATGCTGCTAGAAATGTGCCTTTGTTCTTATAAAAGTGTCATTGTAATTCTTTGGTATTACATACCATATTCCCAGCCTGCACATGGAATTTGAATACTTTTTCTCCCATACTCATGATATGAATGCTTTAAAGGCATGTCATACCAGGATGATACTGACCTAGAAATGAGCAACAGTTCTTATAGTCTCTTGTTGCATGCACAAACATTATTTGTTTCTTTATATCCCACTTATCATTATGTAAATGTACTGTTTTTTTTCTTCTTTCTTGTATTTGTCTTCAAAAGATTGATTTTGTAATTAATCACATATGTGAGCATAACTTTGCAAATGCATCTCATGAGAATTAAAAGTTGTGTAAAATAAGAGGAAAGTAAGCAGCTCCCTAGTGCAATATTTATAGTTTGTTGAACATCATCCATTATGGGAAAAAAATGAATGGAACTCAAAATGTAGGATCATATAGAGGCATGTCGTAATTTAATCTTTTTCATCTGGATAAAATCAATTAAGGTCCTCTAGATGCCTTTAGAGTATCTAAAGAGCTTAACATTTGCAAGCTATGTGCTCAGACAGGCTGCTTGTTACTTATGTTTTGCAACTGTAAATTATTTGATAAACATGACAAAACTAGTGGACCCAGGAATCTCTCTACAATACTAACTTCAAAAACAAATTTTAAGAAATAAAACTGTATCAGTCCTACGTAGTTCTGTATATTCAAGTAATCTCCAGTACAAACTGAAATTTACACTTGTACAAATCTGTAACCAGATCATATCATTACTAACAAACACACTACAGAAATGGCAGAAGGAACAGGACTCAAGTGAAAAATTTACTGCTTTTGTTATGTTTTTATTTAGAACTTCTTCAGAAATATTTAAAAAAAACTCTTCATGGTGTATACTAAAGCCTGCCCAATTAATCATGTGACTTCCCCGACAAATCAAAGTACAAACATTTAAATGAGATTTGATGTCACTCTACAGACTCTGTAATCATGTGAGTTTTCTAACAAATCAAAGTACAGATATTTAAATGAGGACATTTTGTAAATGAAGTGAAAATCAGTACAGTCATGTAAATGCCTAAGCATGTCAAATCAAACCTGCTTTCTAATCAATAATACAATGTAGTTCCAACATTTTGAAAATACGGGTATATAAAACAAGTGAAATGTATATATAATAAGAGATGAGCAAGAGACATGATCATAACCTCTGTGCCAATAAAAAACACTTGAGGTTAATATGTTCATTCATCCCTGTTTTTTATCTGTGGCAAGTTGTACCTGCCACTCAGCTTCTCGGCATTCCAGCAAAACATTATGATTGCCGATGAGGGTGTCCAGATCAACTTGATCTAACACATGGAAGTTGAACTTCTTGAAATCTATACAAGTTCCAATATGTTTAGCCAAAGAGTTGTTAGTGCCCTTCTTTTTGATGGCTAAAATATGCTTGTAAATCCTTCTGTTGAGTTTTCTAATGGTTTTTCCAATGTAGTAAACTGATATGTATTACAGGATGCCAGGTATACCACTCCACATGAATCACAGTTGAACCTGCCTCTAGAGACAGTTGTTCTATTTACTGCTGGGATGTGAATACTGGAACATTGTAAATGTAACAGCAATGTTTATGTTTGCCGCACCTAAAAGTTCCAGTGGAAGTTTCTGGGGTTGAATTGAATTTATCTGAAGTTTCTACCATGCTTTTAATGTTCAGTGATTTTTTTTTTTACATGTGAACAATGGTTCTTCACTAACAATTTCTAATAATTCCTTGTTACCATAGATTATTTTCCATTTGTTGACAATGGTGTGTTTAATAGCAGATATATCTGTGGAAATGGATAAAGGGAAAGTACATTTTGTATTCAACAGTTGATATTTGAGCAAGAGTGACCTTATTGTTCATTTTTTCAATAGTAGATGAAGTTGCTTGTAAAATGGGTTTTGCCTTGTCCTGCCAAAGCGTCATTACCTCCTGTACAATCTTGGTTAATAAATTGAGAGGATAGCTTCTCCACAGGAATAGATTCTAAGCATCTCTGCTTCATCTGCAAAGGTATCATTGTTACTGATGAGTTTCTTTAACCTAATGTATTGTCACATGATCACATCTTTCTTCATGTGGTATGGATATAAGCTTTTGTAATGCAGTTAGTTGTTCACGAAGGTATATTTTCTTAATATCTTGCTATGAAGAACTCCACTTCTTCCTTCTATGCTCAAAGTGATGTCAATGTAATTAATTTCTTTACCCAAACCACTGATGGTAAATTTCAAGAAAGGGGTGCTGTTGTTTAAATATTCCAAGAAGGAAAGAAAATCTTCTTTGGTCCCCTTCCAGATGAAAAGCAAATCATCAATGTAATGTCTGTAAAAAAGCTTGACCGAGTCTTTGAACAGTTTGTCACCTGGTACAACAGCATTAGGAAACTTAGTACTAAGCAATAATTTTTTTCCAGTTTAATAATAAATGCTACAGACAGAAGTCAGGTGTGGCAATGGGAGTCAGAGTGGCTCCAGTATTTGCAAACCTTGTGATGGCCCTCCGGGAACAAAATCACATCAAAACCCACCCTTCATATTTGAAAGTCATTTTTTAAAGATGTTACGTTTGAACATAGAAGGAAAAAGTGGAGTTCTTTATAATAAGATATTTAGAAAATATACCTTCATCAACATCTACCTGGATTACAAAAGCTTACACACACACCATATAAAGAAAGGTATGATAAAGGGACAATACATCAGGTTAAACAGACTCTCCAGTAATGATGACACCTTTGCAAATGAAGTGGAGATGCTTAAGAATCTATTCCTGCAGAAACCAACATTGCACTACAGTTTTTTTTAAAACATTTCTCAAGAAGTTCTAAATAAAAACAGAACAAAAGTGCTAAATATTTTGCCTTGAATCCCATTCCTGCTCCCATTTCCATAGTTTGGTTTTAGTTTTGAGTTTTTATTCACTACTCAGTATCTTGGTTTTATCAAATTGTCACTACAATGCTAAAAGCTGACACAAAATTACTATGCCATACCTGCTTGCATACTTGTGCCTTTTTTAACAATATTGACTCTTTCAAATTAATATAGTGACAGGATTATTTTGTAATTGATTCAGGATAACTAAATTAGAATTTACAGTCTCACAGACTGTGTGGTAATTAAGTTTGCCATTTGTACATTATACAGCTAACAGTCCAGCATATCCAAAACAAGCCTATGTTCTGGTGGTGAGAATTTATGTCTCTTTCATTTATGTTCAGTGTAACTAAAGTGTTAGTAAGACCTGCTCATTGAGAAGTGAACTACGTCTGAAAGCAGCAGGTCACATTGTTTAAAAGTGAAAACAGCTGAGCTATCACGCTAAAACATAAAGACTGCTTGCTCATTTAAGAGGAAACAATGTATAGCACAAAATGCTTCATTTTACTTGAAGCTGAGAGTCGATTCAGATACCTAAAAGAACAAGCTGTTGCATTTCTGTTTATAGCATTACACAATAAGTGGTGAAAAATACAATATAGCCTACTTCCATCTAAAATGCCACCATAAATTATAATACACTATAGTTCAATCCTTTTGTTCAAAGTTCCATTTTCTGATATCAGGGTTTTCTGTATTATGCCACCCAGCATAACTGTAACCACTCTGTAATTTAAAATGAATGATAGAAAGAATGACTGAAATTGGAGAAGACATATGACAGAGTACTGGGCGAAGAATAGTACAATTTCCTAGCATGCTTTATTATTTTGTTATTATAAAGCGCTGAGCGTACTTTGTGATCACCTGCTGCAGGATATTGTACTTCCTTCACATTTCAGTCAGGTTCAAAGATAAAGTTCATGCAACTTCTGTGATGTTTTCAATGTATGCTGTGCCATGCCTCAGTGCAGACTGAGAAAAGATGACTACAAGCAATTAATACAAAGTAATGTAGTGGCTATGAAGATGTCTGGCGCTGTGTTCAGTACAATCAGTCCTTTTGCTTGAGAGAAAAAAGCAAACAAATTTGAGACCTCAGAATGCTATTATTTTGATTCAGACAACTAAAGAAAATGTATATGTGTGTGTGTGTGTGTGTGGGGGGGGGGGCTCTTGTATAGGAAGAATAACAATTTTACACTCTTAAAGACTGTGAGCAACATGGTAATTAAAATCTGTCAGTGCCTAATGCCTACTAGTATTCAAGTCAGTTAGTTTACATGTAGGCAATATTCTCTTTAAAAGAAGAGAAATATTCTTGTCTGGTAAAGGAAATAAAAAGTGAACCCAATGCAAAGAGCTTATAAAATCAGTTCATGTTCATGATACTAACACTGCCTAAGTAGAGGTCTTTCTTAGCATTTGTGTATGATTGTAATTTGACCTTAATCATCATTCATGGGCTTTCCAGGTTGAAAGGATAAAGCTCTTAAGGGAAAATTCAATACCTATCAACCCACAGGCTTTTGGCCTAGTGGCAGTGACACCAGTATAGTATGCAGGAGGTCTTCAGTTTGAGTTTCAAATGAGAGCTAATATTATGAATCCTGTATCAGAGCTCATATTGATTCCCAATGAAGAGAAGTGAGATTAAATTTGTGTAGAAAAATATGCAGCAGATATTGTGACAGTGTTTTCAGTTGCAGCTATTTTCACTGTGAGACAATTCTAAGTTCCATCTTTGGATGAAAAGGAAAACTTTGTATTTCTCCAGATAATTAAGCAAACCTACAGAATATCATCTAAGCACTCAGTATTTGTTCTAATAAAAGGGCTTACGTGCATTATATTGAATCATTATAACTGTAATCTGTCTTTTACTATGTGATACAATGAGCACCAAAGAACAATCAACTTCAAAATGTTATTGTGCAAAGCAGTCTTTTTGATAAGTGTAAAGATAGTTGTTGAAATGGTGCACTGATTAGTGCAAGGAGTTTTAAACACATAATTGTAAATGAAAAAAAAAAATCAACCACTGTCAAGTGAACCCAGAATTCTAGAACAACAGCACACTGCAGTTGCTTAATGACTGAAGGAAACAATAAGTTTAACTATTCTGCCCTGTATGTGCACTCAGCAATCTACCTCCCTTCCTTCTTTATCTTCCACCTTACCTCTTCTCCACCAGTTCCATGCCTGTTTTGAATGTTTCTGTGGATGACTACCCCTGCACTTCCCATTCTGATCATCCTTTCCATGGGTCCCTAACCTTCTTCATTTATAATTCCATCTGCAAATCCAAGCAGAAGTCGGTCCCCGAAATCTAATGCCTGTGCCACCTTCTTCAACCTCTAGCCTTCCTGTAAAGGATAACCTTAAATATTTCCTTGATTTGATCTTGTATACTCATGTCATATTCCTTCTGCTTCTATTGGTCTCAAGTGAGAACAGCTTTAGCTCCCCTAGCTTCTGCATATATTCTTCCCATAACATTAGACTTTGAGGTTTTGTGCCACAAACCAGTTTGACACCCACTCTGATTGTGAATGAGCAATCATTGTCAGAATTGTTCAATCACAGCCTGTAAACTGTCATATTTATTTTCTTTTCTTTATTGTAAGGTAGTTACCTAATAAATTGTTCCTACTTTTAAAACAAAAGGACAGCTTGGCAGTTTAAATGCTGTTAACCTGTTTGCCACCCTTATAAATTAGCAACTGAAGCAGCTATCACCTCCACTGTGCCCCTCATATGCCTCTGCTTTCAGCAGCCTGATACTCTTGTCCTTGTCTGACCTTCAAAACTGCACACAATGCTCAAGGTATGTCCTGGTAAGGGCTCATTATAGTAAAAGCATTGCCTCTTTGGTTCTGGAATCTACTCACTGAGGACTAGTCCCAATATTCTGTTAGTTCCTGTGACTGCCTGCTCATTCTGTTCCCCTTCAGCACTCTATTAAGTTAACATTCCCGCATCCTTTTCTGTCTCTTCTGCTATAAGACCCCAAAGGTACATTACTTTGCATTTGTCTGCACTGCACTTCACCTGCCACTTTTCAGTACATTTGGTCAGTCTTTCCAAATCCTTAGATGTTCTCCCCATCCTTATTGCTGCTAGTACATCTGTGTCATTACTGATGTGGCTGAAAGGAGCACATTTTACACTTTGGACCCAAGATCACCCCCTTCAGCACTCTATTAAGTCACTTTTCTTTATTCTTGACAGTGGCTCACTTACCACAACTTTCTGTATTACAAGTTAACTAAGCTCCATAATCTTGATGCTACTACAGCCCCTCCAGTTTTCTTAGCAGCCTCTTGTGCTGGAGCAAGTCAAAGAGCTTTCTGCCTTCTAGCTTGATCACATCTACTGGAATCCTTTGGCAAGCTGTCTTGTAAACCAGTCATAAAAAAACATAATCAAGTATATCTGACAGATCCTTCTGGCTATGAACCCATGTCAGTTATTGTCTTTCAACAAAGCAACTAGCCTTTCCCTCAAGATTCTGTCCATGACTTTCTATTTTATTGTTTTTAGGGTAATGCACCTGTAACTACCTGGATTTTTTTCTACTCCCTCCCTTGTTTATACATGATTATGATTACTATAGTAACTGCCTTCTAGTCCTCAGACACTGCTACAGTGTACAGTAGTTGATGAAAGCCTTAGTCATGAAATGTGCTAGCACACTGCCCAGTTGACTGAGGACTCTTGGAGACAGCCTGTCTAGTCTCAGTGCTGTATTCTCTTTTAAGGAATCTATTTCACTCTCAATCTCATCCTTCCTTATCCTGCTGTCATGTCCACTGCTGTCCCACTCTGTGCTACCTCCCTCCCTGTATAGAACTCTTTCTTATGTGAATACTTAAGGGGGATATTCTTAAAGTATATTTGCTTCTTCAGAGTACATCAAAATTTTATTCCCGATTTTGTTCAGCCAACCAAGTCTATTCTCCCGTTTCTTCTTCCTGCCAGGTACTGGATGTTTTTTTTTCCTTTGTTTCCCTCTTGACCGATTCTACCAACTTCCTTTCAGCTTGTGCCTTTGCTACCCTTACCACTTTTGCTGCCCTTATGCTTAATTCTTTCATTGTGCCTCTTCCACCTCTATGCCCATCTTTTGTACTTCTTACATATCCATATTCCAAATTATCAGCTTTTCCTTGTTGCATGTTTTGCCTTTTCCTCAAATCTTTGTGAATGCTCTTAGTTCTGCATCCCTAGCCCATTCAAACACCATGTTTACTCCCTTGAGGTGGTCAGCAGCAACCTAACCCATCTTTAACCCTGTCCTCAAGTTCATATTAGTCTGCTCCCAGAAGACCTACCCCATTGTCTTTGTACTCATACCTCCCCACTCTAAAACACATAGCAGCATGACCATTTTAGATGAATCACTCATTCAGCTGACTACTCCTGACCTCCTCCCACTTTAGTTAGGACAACATCCATAAGTCCATCTTTTCTGGCACAGTTGACACCCAGCTGGCTGAATTTCTCATGGTCCTGGACTTCAGTCATCTCCTGTGCCGTCACTGCTCTGAAGCTTGAAATCTTCCAGTCTGATCCTGGAAGATTCAAGTCTCCTATGATTATCACCCTCTTCTTCCTACCCCACTCCTTTATTCTCATCTTCATCCTCTCATCCTCTTCTTTGATATGTTTGGGCTCCAATGAACTGTATTAAAGCAGCATCATTCAGTTCCTTCACCTATCTAATCCTACTTGCACTAACCAAGATTTTTTACTGCACCTCTTTCTTGCAGCATTAATTAGCAGGTTTTAGTTCTGTTTTCTGAGTACAAATTTGATGCTCTTCTTTATGTATAAAAATTTTATGAAATAAAGAAGATCATGTCCAGAAGCAGGAAGGGGATTACCCAGCAAGGTAGAAACTCCTTCATTAATCTGAATAAGCAACTTGGGACTAATCAGGTTCATCAAAGCCAAATATGAGATGCAAATCACCTTTCAAGGTAAAAACACCCACAAGGATTTCTTCAGTTATATCTGCAACCTTAAAAGCAGTGCCATACCTCTCAACCTCTTAGTGCAACAATCTGGACAAAGCCAAAAATAACAGGTGACCAAAGGCCCCAAAATAGGGACATATTTGAAATACTGCTGTTATAAACTTAGAAAGTTGCTAAAATTACACAATTTGTGTTAGCATGTATTATCTAAAAGATATGAAGTCAGAAATTCAAATGTATTCAGTCATTTAGTGGCTTCAGTCATCAGTGATTTGTCAGAAAATACAAGTTTTATGAGGCACAGACCAAAAATATGAGGCAAAAACCTGGACAGTTTGTGAAAATATGTACAGCTGAGAGATACGACCAACACCCAATAATATGCCAAACTAATGATAAATGGAACCATACAGAGGTAGAAGCTATAACAAATCTGCTGACCAATAAATTTAGTTCCAGTTATACCCCTATTTAACCATGACCTCCAAACAATCTTTGTGCCACATGAATAGAGGACTGCAATGGTTATCCCTCTATACAAAGGGTGACCATCCACTGTCCCAGAGAACTGCAGACTTATAAGTCTGACTAGTCTGATATGGAAGACAATGCAAATAATTATTATGGATATGATAATCAATGACATAGAAAACCTACAGACACTGGACCCTAAACAGTTTGATTTTGGTATAGGCAGGTCATGCTTACTTAACCTGGTGAACTTCTTTGAGAAGCTCACTAAAGCAATGAATTAGGGCAGAACAGTGCACACTGCCTACCTCAGCCTGGCCAAGGTGTTCAACACAATACCACACTCGAGCACTATAGATTAACCTTCAAAATTAGAATTCAACAGATATGTTACCCAATGTGTAGCCAGCTGGCTCACTAATAGGATACAAGAAGTTGGGATGTGGGAATCTAGCACCACAATGAAGCCAGTCACAAGCAGAGTTTCACAGGGATCAGTGCTGGGGCCTCTCCTTTTTGGCATCTACTTCTGTGAAGTCAAGGCAAACATCAAGGGCCTCTGGCTGGCCATATTTGTAGATGACTGCAAACTAGATGTGGTAACTGAATCCCCTAATGAAACAGATACCTTTCAAGAGGGCTTGATGGAGAAAGATAACTGGTGCCATGGCTATGGACTAAAACTCAATGTGAAAAATTAATAATAGTACACTTTGGAAAGATGGACCTCCCTGGAAATTCCACATTGATAATACACCCCTAAAGGTAGACCAATAGGTCAGGAATCTGGGCAGATATGTTGACAGCAACTTGACCTTTGACCAGCATGTGTCTACTGTAGTGAGAAAATAATTCTGTGTTGCACAGCTTAATCATTGTTCCACTGTATTCGACTCTTGTCATACTAATCATTGAGTACTACTTGAAAAAAGCATCTGCTTGACATGAAAGTGCTTGTTGGGTTGTAAAATAAAGTTTTACTTCTGTGCATGGCTCCACTCATGTTCTGTTTTTGGATGTAGGAGTTTACTTGCCCTACTGGATTTGTCTATGCTATGCTGACCTTCTCCCATCCCTGTACTCAGTCTTCTGCAGACTGCTGCAAAGCAGTCTATCCCAAGACTACAGGGTATCCCCTGATCCCACACTGATGAATTTGTTGCACAGGAGAAATACCCATTCTATGGATTTGAACCTCATCAGAGACATAAGCAGAGCATGATGGAAGGAAAGGTATGTGTTTCAAAAATTACCCATTCTCTGGAACAGACTTGCTATCCATGTGAAGCAAAGCTCATCCCTAGCCCTATTTGAATGTAACTTGGACCAATAGATGGGAAATGGCAAATCTACCCCTGGTTTGGCATGTACATCCTTATTGGACAGGGACAGCTTGTGAATGCTTCATGTGTAGAAGTCTGTATCATAAACGTAAAAGTCCTTAAGATTTTGACACATGACACATTAGCAATATTTTGGTAAATTTGGGGTAAGCTTGGCTAGACATAAAAGGGCTCTTAGGCTGATAGGCTAGTAATCACCTATGAACCTATGTTCACACTCCTTCCCTCTTTTCTGTTATTATTGACCTACCTATACCCAGACATTTCCATGACACACCCATTTTTGCCACAGGTTCATGTTTTTGTTATACCATTAATGTCCACCTTCCCTTCTGCATCACTGACTGTGGTTTCCCATCTGAATCAAACACTGCCCTGTTAGACATAACTGTGCTAGTTTTCCACCTACCAACCCATGCAGTGTAGTTAAACAGGCACCTTCAGATATGGAACATGGACACGCATACACATACAGACATCCAGAAAGCTACAATCATGCCTCTAAAGACACACACTTAGATGGCTTTACAGTATTAACCACTGTGGCATTAACAGACCTAACTCTTCCATTGAACTGAATGGGTATAAACCATCAAAAGATTGTGTACACTTTTTCTGCTTCTCGCCTGAAATTTTCTTTGACTCACTCTACCATGCTTTTCAAATGCTGTCGGTATTTCTCTGGGGCAGCTCAAGGCTAATTAGCAATAGCCATGTCCCTGCATTATGAAATTTTAATGTGGCTCCACCACTGAGACTGCTGTCTGTACTACAAGCTAGTGAATTTGCACTGCAGTGACAGTATGTGTTTTGTTAATCACTCAAGCCTAAAGCACTGTGCAATCCTGCTGTGAACAGGATTCCACAGTGTATTAGGCATTTTTACATTCCAGAATCAAACACTCAAGAACACACACACACACACACACACACACACACACACACACACACACACATGCACATTTTTATATAGGTTCATAGGTTCATAGGTTTATACTAAGCTATCTGCCCTAAGGCATTTATAAGCCTAGCCCAAATTTTTGTGGCTTATATGAAAAAATACTGTGCCCATTAGTTTGTTGTGCCTCTGTCCAGCAGTGACACAGAGATGATTCCCGGGGTAAACCTACGATATCCCATCCACAGGTCAAGATTTCTCTTGAACAGAGCCAGCGAGGTGCTCTGCCTCAGATGGACCGGGATTTTATTCCACAGCATAGGGAGTCTCTGAGTGATAAATCTATCCCTCCAGCACATCCTACTTATATCCGTGCTAAGGTTTAAGTCGCTTGCTCTAGTGGTTTTGGTGGATTTGGATTTTTTGAGGTGGAGCATGTCCATTAATTCTGGGTTGGACATGGCCTTGTATGTCAGGCACATGTCACCTCTGAGCAGATGGTATGCGACTGAATAGAGCTGGAGTTTCTTCAATCTGGCAGCATATGACAGATTTTGGAGTCCCTTTATCCTTTTGGTGAGGAACTTTTGGGGTCTCTCCAATTGCTGCAGATGTCGGGTGAGATACATCCCGAATGGGGCATTGTACTCGATCATTGGTCTGATAAGTGAAGAGTACAGGGGAACAATGACCTCACTAGATCTGGATGTGAATCCCTTCATGATCAGGTGGGCAATGTAGAAGGTCTTTCTAACCACTTTAGCAATGTGAGTGTCAAAAGAAAGGCCACTGTCAACCTGGGTCCCCAGGTCCCTGATAACCTCTTCTGTGCTTAGTGGATTGCCACCTATATGGTAGCTTGGGGTCACCTTGTTTTTCCCGAAGGGTATGACTATACATTTTTTGGCATTTAACTTCAGGCCATATACAATACATATACAAATACAATACATATGTATATACATATACATATACATATACATATACATATACATATACAATGCCAAATCATGCAATCAAGTTATATGCTATCAGTGCACTTGTAACAGCAGTACTGTGCAACTTATGGAACTGTGCCAACATGCATAGCCCAACATGGGCCCCTGGCTTGAGAGGGTTTGGCAATTTACTAATACAAATAGTGCACCATAAGGCCAAATGAAATGAGGATGAGCAGTTGGTATACAGGAATTGGTAATAAGCATAATGCAGTTGCATGTATCTGACCAGTGCTGCACATTCCTGTATACTAATGCAGCCCCAGTAATTCTTACTGACTACATAATTCTTGCATGTGCTTCATATTGCAGTTGTGTAACTATATGTTAGACTGTACATTTTGTCTCACAGTTAATTTCTCCCAAGAGATACTGTACAACACCCATGCAGGACGCATCCTTCTGGCATACTCTGTGCACTATCTTTGTATAAGACTGACCCCTCATGTACCCACCACACCACTGTAATATATGAAGTTCTATCTATAATGCTGGACTTTCAGCAAGCAATTTTTGTACTATTTAGATACAGAAAACATAGCGCCATCCTGCACTGTACCCTACAACTGCTGCTAATACATGAACACCGTTGCATTTCCATTTAAGTAAGACATACATTTCTGCTCTGTTGTGCACTCTGCTAGAACAGTGAAATACAGCCAATATGTGTATTTGCACTGTATTAATGCACTGCATGCAGTACTATTATGATATATCTCCTGACAGTACTGTGAATCTGTAAGTGGTATACTACCCTCCTAAATAACCTTCAGGTGCTGTGTAACCCACCCCCCATCACTATTGCACTTTGTTAATATACCAAATGTATTGTTACATTTTGTGCTCCTAAGCAATACTGGGAAACATCCTGTGATTGCTTTCTGTAATGTACTGATGTAAAGGTCACAATACCATCCTGCACTGAGTGCTGTGGTAATGTAGTATACACAGTAATACCATGCTATACACCCTGCCTTACTCTTTCACACCTCACAGGCATGTCAACACTTGGTGCACTGTTAGAATGAATGGTATATAGTGCAGTTTTTTCCCATGTATAAAGTACACTGGCCATGAGTTAATGGGCAAGTAATGTTTCTGAGTGGTTATTTGTCAGTTCACGGTTTGAGTCACTATCTGTACAATGATTCATATACAGTGCTGAATTCAGCTTTGAATTTAAGTGCAAATTGATATACTGTACCACTTCATGTTTACAATGCTCAACAGGGGACATGGTAAAGTTATTTAAGTTATGTATACTGCAACATTTTCAGTTCCGTCAAGTCAGTTTTAAATCAAAGATTCAAAAAAACTTTAATGATGTTTAATTTGAAAAATAGAACTTACACTATATATTTTGATACATACATTAGTTGTTTGTTTGACAGCTGTGAGTGGACTGCTTTTAGTAGTTGCACAATACTACAGCAATATAGATTTAAGAGGAAATGCTATGCATATTATTTTTCTCTTAAAACAATATGAACTCTGTATAACACCAATTAGCCATATCCATATCCAAGTATAGCTTATCCTGATTTACTGATTCCCAACTTAGAGTTGGCTACTTAGGTTTTTACTATTGGAAAAAATCATGCCAGGTGTGAGTAAATTTAATACAACCCATACCCAGACATGTCTTATTGCTATATTAATGAACATGAATAAAAACAAGTAAAGAAGAGGCAATGGAATAATTAGAAACATAATCATTATTTTTTTATAATCATTGAACACAGGCTTATAATACATAAAGTGTTTTATTGTACTGCTGATAATTCTATAAAAGCAGGCATATTAATGCATATGACTGCAAACTGTTACTGATGATGCTATATCCTTACCCAGTGTTGGATTGCATACTAGGAAGGGTACACTTGTGGTTATGATGCTGATTTTTTAATTGTCTTTTCTCTTTCTGTCCCCTGGGTTTACTTTTATTTGTAAGTGTGATTTACTTTAATCACAACATCTGTATTCATCACAGCAAGCAAACTGTTCAGTTTTGTTTTGTTTGCTAATAGCTGATTGAATAGATAAAGCATCTGGTACATGAAATATATGTTTTTCTTTCCACAATCTGCATTTCTGTCATTGAGAATGGGGACCAGATAATCTAGTAGAAAATGCCAAGCCTTAGTTATTAGTAGACATTTCTGGAATTTACAAAAGGTATGATCTTTATGATATGTCCACTTCACCCAGATCTGCTTACTTTGTATTCCTCTTTAATAATGTTTTGCTTGCTTTTTGATTAAAATTATTCTGATTTTAAATTACTGTTTTCCAATGCAGCTATGTTTTAAGAGAAGCATTAAACAATTATTACCTTACAAATCATTTTGTTAATCATTCATTATCCTTTACACATTACAGATAGTGATTTTCTGATTTTCAATTTTTTTTTCTAAAAAAGGGCTGGAAGAAAAACAGATAATGTGTATATTGCAGTATTGCAAATTGCAGTGATTTTATTCGAAATCATCAGCTACTTCAGACATAAGAACATTTAAAATAAAATAATTGTCTACCTAACTATAACACATTTTATTGTCTGGCATGCATTTCCTTAAAACATATTATACACATCTATTGCTTGAGGCAAGAAAAAGGTTACAAAAATCATAGTTTTGATTAATTCCATCCCTGACAAGACTATGAGTGGTATTTATAATCAGGCTCTACACACACAAGCAAGGTGAATGTGCAAAGAGCTGCTTCACATCTATGTAAATGCTGCAAATATGAAAGAGTGGCATTGGTTTTCACACTGGTGAATCCTGAGGACAAACTCTCACATAAACTGAGCAGTGCTGAAACTCTGCAGAATCAACTATGAAGTATACAAGAATGTGCATAGCCGTAGCATGTATCTGCAATTGCTGCCCATGATTGTAGGTTCCGGAGTAATCTTGCATATTTTCATAAATCAACAGCAAGTGCCAAGTTGTGCTAGTTTTGCAGGCTTTACAGAGACAGTATTTGCACACATTTGAACTCAGTGATGCTGGTTAGCACCTTATAGCAAATTTGCCAGCATTATTATTCTGTGAAGCTGTCCTTTTATTGACCTCAGGTTTGGGCTTTTCTAAGACAGAAACGGGGGAAATAGGAAAGTGGGGAAAAAGGAAACTGAACAGACAAGTGAAACATAGCAGAATGACTTAAGAGGGTTGAGCTAGAGAAGGTGTGAGAGGATATATTTTTAGGGTGTGATAGACCCCTTTTTATATATATAAGGGAAGGTGAGGAAGGTGAAAGAAAGAATGAGGATTAGGGAGGCGATATGAATATTCACAATAACATAAAAAGACAGGCAGGACAGTTGAGGGGATAGTCACACACACTAGACTTGATTTCACAAATGGAAGTGGAGACAAATGGATGACCACACAGATGATGGGGGGGTAGGACCACCCCAACTTTCATCCCAGTCCAGAGAACCTCACAGGGGACTCTGCTCTGATATCCCTGGGTGACAGGACACTGATGGTATGGAGGTCAAAGGCCCTGGTACTCGACTTTCAGAACCATCCAAGTCAGTGAGACCTGTACACACTGAAAGAAGGCTATGGTAGGGGCCTCATCACCTCTCTAGAGCCATCTCCATTTCAGCCTCCAACCAGGTCATGTAGGTCAGGTTGGTTTACCAGGTTGTGCTACCATACGCTGCCCACAGTGGTGGAGCCAACCCTGTAAAGTAAGCCCATAACCGTTATGGGGTGATGACCTCTATCATAGCCGGGTAGACTGCAGTTGAACTGCTACTGGCTCATCTGGATCTGCAGAAGGAAACAACAAAGACACACTCATAAGTAATGGAATGCAACTGATTTTATTTTGCAGTATTAAATGAGATCAGTATTTTTTTCTGTATTATTTCTGAATAATGTAAGTAATACAGTATAGGATCCAAAATGGTAATCTAAATAGTGTGGTACTATATGTATAGTCAAATGCCATTTCAGTATAACACAGCAAGATGTTCATATTTTTACTATAGTACATGACTCATCAGTCTAACAGTAATGTATGCAATTTGCATACTATCTTATTAGCTTTCTAAATTGATTTTTATTAGTATTTATTTATATTTTGGGGGAATTACTTGCAGGATTAGAGGACTACTGTACTTGCCTTTATTGAACAAGAGAGTGGGTCATTTCAACCATGGTGGAAAAGACAAAAAAGAAGGAGTAGTATAAATTCTTGCATTTTAAGTATACACAGCATAGTCCACAACAGGTTATTATATATATATTTTTTCTATAGCCAGTAGTATACTGATAAGTACAGTAAGACCTGCTTGTCTGATCAAGTTGTGAAAATCTATGTTTCTTTTGTTTGAGTGTTTTTCATGAAAAAAAGTCTTGAAAATGTGATATAAGTTTAAATGGAGATGAGAAGAAGCAACTGTATGGAAGATCAGACTGCCATACATTAATGTTTGCATGTGAGCCAAAAGTGGAAAAAACATGTTAAAAAGAGCTGTCATGTATAATAGGTGGAAGTAATAGCCTTCTATCAAAATGGCTACTTACACCATATTATCCTGATATGCAAATGGCCTTGCGGGTATAGACAACAAGCAAACAAAATACAGAAAGTTTACAATTTTGCTTGGAAATGTTTGCATAGTTCTCTTTTTATAGTTTATGCAAACTTCAGAGAGTTTTCTTCAGATAGATAGCAATTACTGGAGAAATGAGAAAGAAAGAAATAACTGGGAACACAGGTTTTTGGAGGGTAACAAGTTAGCAGCTTTTAAAACATTCAATAAAGACTACTCTGTCAAACATTTAGGGGGAGCAAATGGCTGTAACTAAAATGCTTATTCTGAGCTTTTTCGTACAATCTAAATTGCCTAGATATGGTAAGGTCTTATTAAGTTTAATGCCATTGACTCCCAAAAGAACAATTACTGGAAAATGGAAATCAAAATCTAAACCGACTGTAATTGAAGTATTTAATGTTGTAAAAGCAATAAAAGAACTACAGGTGAGATCTTTGGAAAAGGGAATGAGCAAATTACTTAAAAATAAATTGAATTAGTGGAAACATTACATGCCAAATAATGTCCCAGAGGAAGAATGAGGCTTAAGGAATGTAGGAGTTGAACAATTTATATCATATCAGACTGGATGACAATTGATAAAATGAAAGAAAACACTTCTATAATTTATAATTTATGTAAATGAAAATGTTAATATGGTATGTTTTAAATTAATAAAGGTATTTTAAAAAGACTGCATTGAAAAACCTACAGTATGCCCAAGGCAGAAACCTGTGAGATACCCATGAAGTCCTTAGTTTGTCCCCAAAAGGTCCATGCAGCAAGTATAATAAGGGTTATACATACATTGGCACAGTAATAGAAAGGCCTAAACTTCCACTTGTTTAATGGCCAAAAATAAGGAATTCCACGAGTTTAAAGGCCAAGAGCTGCGCATTGCACCAAGTTGCATTAGAGCAGAATCAAGCAACTCAAAGAGGGGTAAATCAATACTAGCAGCAAAACTGAGCATCTTCACTGATTGCAAAGTGAATGGAAAAGGTGCAGTATAAAATTCTCATTCTTACTTATATATTTAAGCTACATCTTTTGCACAAAGTTCTAATTTTCTGTTTATTATGTGCTTATTTGTGTATGAGGTTCTATATGACTTTACTACCATTGCATATAAATGCAGTTTATGTTTCAGAATTGTATCTTGCCTGTGCTTGTGTGCAACCAGTGCACATACAAAGAAGTTATATAGTCATCATAACATTCTATCTGTGTTTTCTATTTTCATTCTTCCTCATCTTATGGGTTTGGATCTGATCCTTGGATCCAACTCAGCCAATATTCTATAGCTCGTGGAAACCACAAATTCTCGGGCTCCTTCCTCATCCATAATGCTGTAGTCCCACTCATTCTCCAGATCTTGTTTGCAGCTTCCTAAAGTAAAACATTGCTATATTTTCCATACTGTGGAAAAATCACTTCCTGGAGCTCAAAGAAAGTAACTTGGTTCCTGAGGCACTCTCCTGCTGTTCCAGAAGTCATCAAAGAAACATGGTAGGGGGTGGAGGGAGGGAAGTTGAGGAAGAATGAAAGTGAACAATGCAGATGGAATATTATGGTGAGTGCATACATATCTGATGTTGTCAATTTTCACTCATTCCTCAACATATGGGACAGAGTCCCTAGCTACCTGAATCCCAGGTGGATTTTAAGGAAGGACATTTCTGAGTACTGCAGAGCTGAACACTGCTCTTCCCCTCTTTTCCAGATCCAATTTGTATTGAGTAATAAAGGTATGAGGGTTAGCCCAAGTTGCAGCTGCACAAATAACATCCATGGATATTCTGGATTGAAAGATTGCTGCAGTCACCATGAACCTAGTTGAATGGGTCTCTAAGGGCTTAGGAAAGATCAAACCAAGCTTTTCATAGATGAAGGAAATACAATCAGTCAGCCATTTTGATAAAGCTACCTTTGAAACTGGTTGTCCCAATTTGGCTTCTGAAAAGGATACAAACAACTGGTCAGATTCCTAAATTTCTCAGATTTGTGCAGATAGAAATATAATTGTCTATGAACATCCAATAAATGTAGCATGTGTTTGCCTTTGTTAGAGAAATTTGGAAAGAATACAAGGAGATTAATGTATTGATTAATGTTAGATCCTGACACCACCTTAGGAAGGAATGAAGGGTTGGTTCTTAAGGACACTCTATCCTTGTGAAAGATTAAATAAGGAGGCTTAAAAGATAAGGCTTACATTTCTGATACTCTTCTAGCTGATGTTATGGTTGTAAGGAAAATCATTTTCCAAGTTAGATATCGCAATTCATTTCTCACTGCAGGGTCAAAGGCACTCTGAGTTAGAGCCTGTAACATTAAAGTTATATCCCAAGGTGGAATAGGGTCCTTAAAGAGGGGCTTTAGCAGGAAGGCTTCTTTTATAAAGGCCTTACAAAGACATGAAGATGCTAATGTAGAATTTTCAACTCCAATATGAAAATTAGAGATAGCAGCTAGCTGACCCTTAAATGTAGAAGGACTAGCCCCTTCACTGAAAATGGAAGTTGGGAATTCAAGGATCTTATGTACTAGTGCTGAAAAAGGGTCTGTATCATGCTGTTGTGCGCAAGGACAAATCTTCTCCATTTGCTCTTGTATATTTTTTTGGTGGAAGCTTTGTGAGAAGGTAGAAGAATGTGGCACACTGGAGACAAGAGCTTTGGTTATCTGGCTATTGATGGAATTGGAAATACCATGTAGTTAACTTGAGGCCCAAGTTGTCCGGGTGAGTTATGTCTGCTGGGTGTGACAGGAGGTCTGGAATCGGATCCAGAATCCAAGGTGGGTACAGTAGATGATGCCACATGAAGGGAAACCATATCTGTCAAGGCCAGTAGGGGGCAATGAAGATGACCTTACTCTTCAATGCTTTCTGTAGGGACTTTTGAATTAGGAGAGTAGAAAGGGTAAACATAGAGGAGACCTGGGAGGTCAATTGTGAAGGAGAGCATCTCTCAGTGACTACTGAGTAGGAGATCAGGGCAAAGAACCTGCTGCATTTTTTGTTAGAGGGAATGCAAATAGGTCACAGCATGGTTGACCCTATTGGTGGAAAATCATTTTCACCTCATTCTTGGTGAGAGACCACTCATAAGGTAATAGAATGGACCTGCTCAATTTGTATGCTATCTGTTGGATTTCCCTGGAATGTGCGTTGATATCAGAAATTGATTTGAAGAGATCACCCATTGCCACACTCTCATAGCTTTTCAACACAAGGGGTAAGATTTGGTTCCTCCTTGTTTGTTGATGTACCAAACCACAGATATATTGCTGGGTTATTTTGCAGTAGTCTTGGAAAGGAAAAAGTCTTAGAACACGTGCAGTGCTAGGAGTACTGCTCTCATTTCCAGCACATTGATATGCTAGTTGTCCTCTTCAAGGGACCATGTGCCTTGAACCATCTTCCCTAAGAAATGCCCCCCACCCTGAGATGCGTCTGTGGTCACAATTCCCTTGGGTTGAGGGAGGATGAATGGATGACCTTGCAATAGTTGATCTGAGTGAATCCACCACCAAAGGAATCTCTTGTAGGTCTGAGGAATGATGATGCTGGTGGACAAGGGCCGATGTAAGGTGGACCACTGGGTTGCCAATATCCATTGTAGAATTCTCATATGGTACCTCACTAGAGGAAGAAGAACTGTGGCCATTGACATCGACCCCAGGTTCTGTAATACCTTGCAGGTTGGTAGCCATGAACTTTGAATCATTCTGCAGACTTAAAAATGAATGGTTTGAACCCTCGGTGAGGGAAGAGAAGCTATCATTGACATTGTGTTGAAAATAGCACCTATGAACTCTAGAGAATGAGAAGGTTGCAGTTGAGATTTCTTGTGGTTGATTGTGATGCTCATATTAGAAAATGTTTGAAGTACATAGTCTTGAGCTGTTATCAGTATATGTTTAGTCGAGGCAGTAAGGAGCCTGTCGTCTAGGTATGGAAACACTCAGAATCCCTGCAGTCTGAAGTGGGTTGCTACCACTGCAATGCATTTGCTAAACACCCTGGGGTCTGTGGTGAGACCAAAGGGCAGTGCTCTGAACTGGTACTGACTGGCTCCCAGCTGGAAGTGTAGGTATCTCCTGGAACATGTGTTCATTTTGATGTAGTAGTAGGCATCCAGGAGATCTATAGAGCATATCCAGTCATCCTTTTACAGGAAAGGCAAAATGGGCTGAACCCTGACAATCCAGAACTTGGTACGCTGAATCAACTTGTTCAGAACATTGAGATCCAAGATTGTTCTCCAGCCCCCTGTCTTCTTTGGCACTAACAATAATCTTGAGTAAGTTCCGGATTCTTTTTGGTCTCGGGGGATGTCTTGTAAGACTCTTTTGTCTAACAGCTTTTGTATTTCTAAAGCTGTCATCTTCCTCTGACTGGGTGGAATGTCAGTAATTTTGTTCTGTAATGGTGGTGGTAAAGAAAAGGGAATTATATAGTCTCTGGATATGATCCTGTGCACCCAAGTATCTTTTGTTAGGTCTAGCCAGGCTCTCTCATGCAAGCATAAATGACCCCCGACTGCCTCCAGAGGTGGGCAATCAGGCATCCTTTCAGGAGTACTGCTAGGGTCTGTCAGAGAAAGAATCTCTGGTCTCCTGGTTGTGAGGGCCTCCTCTGCCACATGAGTGGTGTCTTTCATTGGAGTTCCCCCTCTGCCTCTAGGTGAACCTTCTCCACGTGGATCGTGGAATGGACTCTGGAATTTCCTGAACCACATCTTTTGACCACCTTGATGATTCATGGAAAAGGTCCATTGAGGAGTTGGAAAATGTACACCAACAGCAGAGAGTCTTAACATTTTCCTCACACCTGCAGAGTGTGTACTTAACCTTGGGGCCAAACAATGAACTTCCATCTAAAGGAGCACTGATGAAGGATAACTTAAAAGGTTCTGTAAAATCACACAGGTGCTTCCAGTCATGTCTGCTGATGGAAATGCCCAAACCCAGTGCTCTTGAGGCTCCTTCAGCTACATCAGCATACCTCTCAACTTTTTTGAGCAAGAAATCTGGACAAAGCCTTAAATAAAAGTGGGACAAAGTCCTAAAAATAGGGACATTTTTTAAATATTGCTCTTACAAACTTAGAAAGTTGATAGAATAACAGGTTTATTATTATCATGAATTTGTTGAAGGTTTTGAAGTCTAAAACGCAAATGTCTGTCATTATTTTCTAACTTTATTCTTTAATAATTTGCTACTAATTGACCAGAAAACTACAATTTTATGAAAAACAAACCAAAAATATAAGAGAAAAATCTGGATATTCTGTGAAAATCTGTACAGTTGAGAGGTATGGCTGCATGTGAAATGAACTTCATAAATTAATTCAAATGGACTGAAGGGTGGTTAACTGTGAAACAATAGAAGATTTTGCCTTAGCAGTGCTAGTCCCTGACAGAGTTTTTGAGAGTTCCTTGATCAAATCCCTCTGTAATCAAGTAAAGTGCACCAAGTAATTCAGGGCAAAGGTCACTGATGCATAAACTCGCTTCCCAAATCTGTCCAGTGCCGTAGACTCCCTGTTAGGGGGGGGGGGGTGGACAGAAGAACTCTGTTCCGCTAATTCTTTCTTGATGGCCACCACCACGACCATAGGATCTACTGGTACTATTTGCTTCAAATTCCCTTCCTTTAGGTGGTGCTAGGATCCTCTCTGGTCTCACTGGGATCATTCGGCTCTACAGAATCTGGCTCTTTGCACACCTGCTGAGAAATCAAATCAATGAGCTCATCAGTGGGCAGAGTCCCCCAGGAGATAGATGGGCCAGCACCAAAAGCCTCTAGAAATACTGATTCCTCTTGAGAAGGGATTTTGGTGGACCAACTACCCTGCTGTTTCGGGATTTCCAGAATGTCTCCAAAGGAGATGTTGTCAAGTGGTGATCTTGGAGACCCTTCCTCTCTCATCAAAATTGGCATCTTCTGTAACTGACTCCTGAGGGGAGTCCAAGTGCTTCTTTTTGCACTTCTTCTTCTTTGGGACTTCTTCAATGAGATACTCCAGAGAAGTATCACCTGGAGACTTTGGGCTGGGTTTCACTGTGGAGTAGAATACTGAGGCACACAACACAAAAGCATCTGAGAACCAGAAGGAAGATCTGAGGGGGGGGGGGCATCTGATCTCTAGATGAGAAAACTCTCTCCACCACCTCCAAGGCAGAATGCCCCAAGGAGAAAAAAATCATCACAACTGATAAAACACTCTTCTAGACTAACAGTTCCCTCTGGCCTGATGTCACCACCCTGGACACAGGATTCAGAACTGAGATATCAAATGCTGAGGCTTCAAGAGGAAGAGATGGCTCTGAGAACTTCAAAATCAACCCTAACCCTCTGATCCAACAATGAAGCTTTGGGCCTGGAAGCTCTCCAACTCTGACTGGCTCGGTGCTGATATGCACAGCGAAGGCATTGGATCCGAGGATACAGGTTTCTTCAGAATCGAAGCAGATGGCATATGGATACTCAGATTGAAAGGCTTGAAACTGAAGGATGGATTGGAGAAAGAGCCAGAATAGGTGAAGTTGTATGAGTGAAGGCCTCCGGACCTGTAGGGATAGTAGCAGGAGAACTCCCATCTGAATTTGTGTCAAAAGAAAATTCCTCATTATTCTATCCACATCCACTTCTGTGAGGTTTTGGATGAATGGGAAGAGGTGATGTAGGGAGAATGGCATCTTTCCCAGAAGGGCGATGAGAGCTGAGATGGAACTGGATCCAGAGACAATGCATATCTGGTTCTGGGTATAGGTTTTGGCTCTGAGGAATAGAATCAAAAGAGATGGTCCTGGTGTCTGAAGTAGTAAGAAACAATGGATTGTAGAGTGTTGGATCTGAAGACTTTTTTAATCTTCTTTCTTGACACTGAGGATGGATCCAAAGAAGATTGAGATGAGCCAGCTTCTGCAGAAGGCCTCTTTCTTTTCTCCTTTTTGTCAGGCTTGTGGGGGGTCGAGCTCCTGAAAGAGATTCTCCAAAGGCCAAAGGAATGAAACCTTTAAGAATCAATTTATTTTTCTGATCCACAAGGACACTGGATTGAAAGAGTTACAAACAGAGCAGGAGACCTGTAAATGTTTAGGATGTAAGCAGTAAACACACAATATATGGGCATCAGATAGGGGAATTTTGTGCCACCATTTATTCATCATTTTCTTTCAGCTGTTCCCATTAGGGGTCACCACAGTGGATCATCTGTTTCCATTTCTTCCTGTCCTCTGCATCTTGCTCTGTCACACCAACCACCTGCATGTCCTCTCTCACCTTATACCATAAACCTTATCTTAGGCCTTCCTCTTTTCCTGTTACTTGGTAGCTTCATCCTTAGCATCTTTTTCCCAATATACTCAGCATCCCTCCTCAGCACATGTCTAAACCAATGTAATCTTGCCTCTCTGGCTTTGTCTCCAAACCTTCCAACCTGGGCTGACCCTCTAATATACTTATTCCTAATCCTGTCCACCCTCATCCCACCCAGTGCAAATCTTAACATCTTTAACTCTGCCACATCCAGCTCAAACTCCTGCCTTTTTGTCAATGCCACTGTCTCCAACCCATATAAAATAGCTGGTCTCACTACCGTCCTGCAGACCTACCCTTTCACTCTTACTGGTACTCGTCTGTCACAAATCACTCTTGGCACTCTTCTCCACCCACTCCATCCTGCCTGTACTCTCTTCTTCACCTCTCTTCCACACTCACTGTTACTCTGAACTATTGACTCCAAGTATTTAAACTCATCCACCTTCACCACATCTACTCCTTGCATCATCACCATTCTTCTATCCTCCCTCTCATTCACACACATATATTCTGTCTTAGTCCTGCTGACCTTCATTCCTCTTCTCTCTAGAGCATATCTCCATCTCTCCAGGGTCTCCACCACCTGTTCCCTACTCTCACTATAGATCACAATGTCATCTGCAAGCATCATAGTCCACGGGGACTCCTGTCTGATCTTGTCTGTCAACCTGTCCATCACCATTGCAAATAAGAAAGGGCTCAGAGCTGATCCTTGATGTAACCCCACCTCCACCTTAAATGCATCTGTCACTCCCACCGCAGACCTCACCACTGTCACACTACCCTCATACATAGCCTGTACCCCTCTTACATACACTTCTGACACTCCTGACTTCCTCATACAATACCACAACCCCTCTCTAGGCACCCTGTATATATGCTTTCTCTAAATTCACAAAGACACAATGCAACTCCTTCTGACCTTCTCTGCACTTCTCCATCAACACTCTCAGAGCAAACATCGCATCTGTAGTGCTCTTTCCTGGCATGAAACCATACTCCTGATCACTAATCATCACGTCCCTTCTTAACCTAGCTTCCACTACTCTTTCCAATAACTTTATGCTGTGACTGATTAGTTTAATCCCTCTGTAGTTACTACAGCTCTGCACATCACCCTTATTCTTAAAAATCGGTACTAAAACACTTTTTCTCCATTCTTCAGGCATCCTCTCACTTTCCAAGATTTCATTAAACAATCTGGTTAAAAACTCCACTGCTATTTTACCTAAACACCTCCATGCTTCCACAGGTATGTCATCTGGACAAACAGCATTTCCATTTTACATCCTCTTTATAGCTATCCTTATTTCCTCGTTGCTAATCCATTGTACTTTATGATTCACTATCCCCACACCATCCAACCTTCTCTCCCTCTCATTCTCTTCATTCATCAACCCCTCAAAGTACTCTTTCCATCTCCTCAACACACTCTCCTCACTTGTGAGTATGTTTCCCTCATTATCCTTTATCGCCTTTACCTGCTGCACATCTTTCCTAGCTCGGTCCCTCTGTCTAGCCAATTGGTACAGGTCATTTTTTCCCTCCTTAGTATCCAACATTTCATACAACTCTTCATATGCCTTATCCTTATTCTTCACCACCTCTCTCTTTGCCATGCTCATCTCCTTATACTCCTGTCTACTTTCTTCATCTCTCTGACAATCCCACTTCTTCTTTGCCAGCCTCTTTCTCTGTATACTCTCCTGTACTTCCTCATTCCACCACCATGTCTCCTTGTTGTCCTTCCTCTGTCCAGATGTCATACCAAGCACTTTTCTAGCCCTCTCCCTTACTAGCTCTGCTGTAGTTACCCAGCTATTTGGTAACTATTCACTGCCACCCAGTGCCTGTCTTAACTCATCCCTGAACTCCACCTCACAATTACCCTTTTTCAATTTCCACCATTTGATCCTTGTTGCTGCCATCACACTCCTCCTCTTCTTGATCATCAATGTCATCCTACAAACCACCATCCTATGCTGCCTAACTACACTTTCCCCGGTCACCACTTTACAGTCTCCAATCTCCTTCAAACTGGCCCTCCTACATAAGATACAATCCACCTGTGTGCATATTCCTGCACTCTTGTATGTCACCCTATGCTCCTCCCTCTTGTTAAATACGTATTCACCACAGCCATGTCCATCCTTTTCGCAAAATCCACTACCATCTGACCTTCTGCATTCCTTTGTTTAACACCATACCTACCTATCACTTCCTCATCCCCTCTGTTCCCTTCACCAACATGCCCATTGAAATCTGCTCCAATCACCACTCTCTCACCCTTGGGTAGAGCCATTTCTTAAAACCCAAAGATTATCTGCCATGATCCTTACTAGTGATGAAACAGTAAGCAAAGAAAAACAGCAAGAAAAATTAGAAAGTTAGCAAGGAAAACTTTTGTTTTGTTAAAAATGTAGAGGTGTAAGGTATAAAGGACTACCTTAGAACTGCTCTACTAGTAATCTAAACAGTATATCCCTTAACTAAAAATCGCAGCACTTGTTCCTAAAAAGCTTTTTTTTTTCTCAAAAAAAAAAAAAAAAAGCTCAGCACTTGTCTTAAAAGCATCTTCTTTTCAGGCTTAGCACTTCTGTATTATACAAAGTCCCTCACTAGCGAACCCCGCCCCCCCCAGGAGTACCCACTTCCTTACTAAGTCCTCTCTCATTCAGTTACACCCCAAACTTCTTAATTTCTCTAGCATGTCGAAGGACCAGATGCTGGTGTCGTCTCCTGTCCAGTTGGTGAATCTGGGAATATTGAGGCAATGTTACAATTGCCACATGTACACAGACAACCCTCTCCTCCTCCCACATAACACAAATACTTGCGAGAGATGCAGCTATTTAGCCAAACTGGAGGCTGAGCTCTCTCAACTCAGGACTGGCAAGACCAGACAGGAGGAGAAGGCAACCACACACACTACAAAACCAGTCTCACATAAAGCTATCACAACAATGAATCAAACACATAAACACACAAAGACATACTCAGAGGCTCTGAGCAAAAATTTACCTAAACAGCAGAGGCCTCCAAAGCAGACACCCAAGCAACCGCCACCTCATGACACACCACAGGCAACACATAAAACACAAAATCAGTGTGCAAAGCAGTCACAGCCCTTAAGGCCAAATACAACACCAAACATACTTGTCATAGGTGACTCCATAGTCAAACACACTGACGTCCCACTCACCAGGCTGAACAAGGAGAGGGTCACAGTAAGCTGCCTATCGGGCGCTAGAATCCACCACATAACACAAGCACTCGGGTCACTCCACAGCAAGTACAAATATGACACAGTCATTGTCCATGCTGGTGTGAATGACCTGAGGCACCTCCCTGGACTACATGAAAAGAGACATAGAGGAGCTCTCTGATTATGTAGCCCAGGCAGGTATGACCCTGACCCTGAGCAGCATCCTTTCTTCACCAAGAATGATGCCACAACATAGAGACAAGATGATCAGCTTTAACAATTGGCTTAATTTCTGGTGTCATTCAAAGGGGATCCAGTGTCTGTCTGTCTGGGATGACATGCTTGACAAGCCACGCTGCTTCGCAAGGGACGGCTTGCACCTGTCACCCCTGGGATTCCGGATATTGGCTAAGGCTCTTGCCACCCCCATAGTGCCTTTTTTAGGCAAGGCTCAAATTCTAAACCTACCACCCTAGAAAACAAAAATGGGAAGAAACTAAGGGTAATGCTGCTCAAGGCCAGAAGTCTAAATCTCAAAATGCATGCACTCGAGGCCCTTCTCAGTATGGAGAACATCGATGTCTGTGCTGTGACTGAAACCTGGTTCAAGGCTCCTGAGAGCACCCTGGCACTATCAGGTTTTACCTCATATCATGCGTTCCGGCCCCAAAACCCGGACCACACCACAAAAGGAGGGGTTGTATCCATATTCATCAAGGACACCCACACCTCCAGGTTGGTGGAAACGCACGAAGTATTGGAAACCATCCAGGTGCAATTAACCATAGGCAAAACTGCTCTACAATTTATAGCATGCTATAGGCCACCCTCTCAAACTCAGGAACCCCACACAGCCTTCCTGAAGACACTGGAGGGTATAAATGTATCTCCAAACACCATTATATTGGGTGACTTCAACTACCCGAATATAGACTGGGAACATTACTCAAGCCCAAACTTTCTAGCAAAAGGTTCCTGCAGTTCATAAATTCAAATGCCATGGAACAACTAGTCACCGTTCCCACAAGAGGAGAAAATATACTAGATCTCATCATCACAAACATGGGGACAAAATGCTCCACGCCAGAAGTATATCCCTCATTGGTGAGATCAGATCATAAACTAATTTCACTGGATAACCACATCCCGCCCCCACCCCAAACAAAAAAGACCACAGTGAAGAACTTCTCTAAAGCAAACTTCACACTACCCAAGACTGGTGTTGTTTCCTTCAAGGCCCCCGAGCCAGTGGAAACCACAACCCAAGCTGCGGAAGCCCTTACAAATGCCTTCTATGAACACCTCCAGGACTGCATGGATCAGGCAATCCCTAATAAAACCAAGACTCTTTCCACCAAGGGCAAACGTCCAGTCTGGTGGACCCCAGCCATAAACAAACTTTACAATAAGAGGAGAAAGCTGTTACATGATAGAGCAAAATCCATAAAAGAGAAGACACCTTTGATCATTATTAGTAAAAAAATACGAGCACTCATAAAATCATCCAAGGCCAAGAAAAATTGCCATAGATTCAAAAGACAATCATAAGGCCTTCTTCAGCTATGTTAGAAACCTAGGTGGAAACTCCCAGATATGCTCAGAATTAGTCCAAAATGATACAAAAATCACTGAACCCACAGACATTGCCAACATACTGGCAGACAGGTTCAGTGAAAACTTCACCCCCCTCTCCCCCCCAAAAGGAGAGATAACTATCCCAGCGGAGTGCAGCCTCCCAGACATCTCCAATGCGCAGGTGAAAGCTGCTCTCTCTAAAGCTAAAAACACAGCATCAATGGAACTGGATGGTGTCCCCAGCTGTGTGCTACACGAACTCAATGAGGAACTAAACCCGCACATAAGGCAGCTGTTTAATCTTAGCCTTTCCACAGGATACTTGCCCAAGGAGTGGCGTACGGCAACTGTGGTCCCACTCCACAAAGGCGGTGCCTCTACGGACCCTAGTAATTACCGCCCCATAAGCTTAACAAGCCTGGTCTGCAAAGCTATGGAGAGGATCATAATGGAACTAATAAACAAAGACATAGGGGACTTGCAGACATTGGACCCAACCCAGTTTGGCTTTGTCAAGGGCAGATCATGCCTTTTGAACTTGGTCGACTTCTTCGAAACAGTCACCAAGGCCATTGATGAGGGAAAGGCAGTCCATACAGCCTACCTTGACCTTGCAAAAGCTTTCAACACAATACCCCACTCGGGTATTATAGAGAAACTTACCAGCTTAAATGTAAACCCATATGTCACAAGATGGGTTGCAAACTGGCTAAAGGACAGAACCCACAGGGTTAGAGTAGCTGGCGCCATGTCAGACTCCAAGCCGGTCACAAGTGGTGTCCCACAGGGCTCAGTCCTTGGCCCACTGTTGTTCGGCATCTACTTCTCAGAAGTACAGGCTAACATAGGAGGACTATGGCTGACAAAGTTTGCAGATGACTGCAAACTGGGAGCCATAGTGGAAAGTACATTGGACACAGATATCCTTCAGAGGGGTGTCACGGAAACTGATAGCTGGTGCCAGAGCCATGGCCTGAAGTTAAATGCCAAAAAATGTATAGTCATACCCTTCGGGAAAAACAAGGTAACCCCAAGCTACCATATAGGTGGCAATCCACTAAGCACAGAAGAGGTTATCAGGGACCCTGGGACCCAGGTTGACAGTGGCCTTTCTTTTGACACTCACATTGCTAAAGTGGTTAGAAAAACCTTCTACATTGCCCACCTGATCATGAAGGGATTCACATCCAGATCAAGTGAGGTCATTGTTCCCCTGTACTCTTCACTTATCAGACCAATGATCGAGTACAATGCCCCATTCGGGATGTATCTCACCTGACACCTGCAGCAATTGGAGAGACCCCAAAAGTTCCTCACCAAAAGGATAAAGTGACTCCAAAATCTGTCATATGCTGCCAGACTGAAGAAACTCCAGCTCTATTCAGTCGCATACTGTCTGCTCAGAGGTGACCTGTGCCTGACATACAAGGCCATGTCCAACCCGGAATTAATGGACATGCTCCACCTCAAAAAATCCAAATCTACCAGATCCACTAGAGCAAGCGACTTAAACCTTAGCACGGATATAAATAGGACATGCTGGAGGGATAGATTTGTCACCCAGAGACTCCCTATGTTGTGGAATAAAATCCCGGTCCATGTGAGGCAGAGCACCTCGCTGGCTCTGTTCAAGAGAAATATTGACCGGTGGATGGGAGATCGTAGGTTTACCCCGGGAATCATCTCTGTGTCACTGCTGGACAGAGGCACAACAAACTAATGGGCACAGTATTTTTTAACATAAGGGGTGGCGTAAGCCACAAAACTCTGGGCTAGGCTTATAAATACCTTAGGGCAGATAGCCTAGTATAAACCTATGAACCTATGAACCTAATGCTAATCAGGGGAAGTACCAACAAATAGTAAGGGAAATCTATACCAGCAATGGTAAAAATAAATTTGCAGATAAACAGCAAATTAAGAAGGAACTACAAACTATGGTAGAAACAGGGAAGTTACTAACAGATAGGTATACAACGGGTAAAGGGAGGATAGTAATTAGTAGTATCAGAAAGATAAAGTAGCACTTATCATTTTGAAGAGAAAACAAGATTCACTTGAAAGCTGTAGCTACCATGTCTGTTCCCTATGGCAGCAAATGAGATCTGGGGAAGGAGGGGGAATTACAGCATTATGGGTAAGGGAGGATCTCGAGAGCTTGTAGTTTCCATGAGCTGTAGAACAGTGGCCAAGTCAGATTCGAGGATCAGATCTGAACCCGTATGTTGAGAAATGAATGAAAATTGACAACATCAGATCCACTATTTACTTGTGACTATGAACACCACCCTATGGCTTCTATATAAGAAATAGATTGGACGAGACTTTGGTCTGCTTTCAGAAACAGGATACTAATGTGCTGATTACAAATTATGTTATGTTTTCACCTACTGATATAGCATAATATGAAAATCTGCTTACCTCCTTCTCTTCTTTTCTGTATAAGATAAGCATTTTAATTAGTTATCTCCTTCTCCATCAATAGTAAGGTATCATGAGCATTTTCTGTTAAATCAGACTTTACAGGTAATAAAGCAGGTCCTATTCTTAACAAATATGGGATGCATATGGCTGCAGTAAAAAAAAACAGTTAATAATATAATTTTAATGCTACAGTAAGACAATTTTGGCAATCATTTTATATATATATATATATATATAGTCTGAAATAAAATAATAAATAAAATAAACCAGGTGCTCCAAGGGAGCAGAACTTGTATCCACAAAGTGTTTATTGTCTTACTGCTTAAAAAAGTTTAAAAACAAACTGCTGTTGTAAAAAATCAAACAGGTTCTGCTCTTTCATCTTACAAGTAAAAGAGATAATCAGAACCATTACATTTAGAGCAGCTAGGTTTTTATAACCAAAACCCCACCCTTAATTGAAAACAAGTCATGAAGCCAAGTCCTGCATTTAAAGCTACATACTCAGCTAGCATTCGCCTTAAATAAATATGTGTAATAAATGGTTGCCAAATAAAACATCATGAATAAAATAAGTAAAAATAATGTACATATATGCATACTGTGCTTGCAGAAGCCATACTACAAAAGCAACAAACAATTACATGTTCTTATATGCATTGCATCAACTTGTCTTTTGCCAATTTGCATTTAGACAACCTATATTTTTATTGCTCTTTCTTTTAGCTCACTGGCAATAGAAACTCTTTAGTTTTAGCCTGGTGGCACAGTGGCATTAAATCTCAACTGCCAAAGCATTTCTTTATGCAACAACTTATTCTTCCAGTCCCCATAATGGGGCTTTACTATTTCCTCTATTGTGATGCGATCTCAGAGTTTTAAGTAGGGGGTGTGGGGGGCACAGCCCCCACGTTCGGTGTTGTGGGCCCCCCACTTCAGTTTAAGTTTAAGGTTATTTTTTTTTTTTGTCACGGAACAGCAATTTTTTTTCCCTGGGAAAAAAATCTCTGCTCTGTGCTTTCGGTTTTGTTGGGTTTCAGACATTAGGGTTTGATATTACAGTGATCGAACTTTTGTAACTTCATTGTGATATAGACCCACAAAATTATTTCCAGAAATCATTTATTAAATTTTCATCATTTTCAGTTAGTCCCCCATAAAGTTTAACTATTTTGTCAAACCATAACAAACCTTGTTCTTGTGGGATGACAGAAAACAGGCTTTTAATGTCACAGGTAATAAAGTAATGAAAATCATGGCCAGCCTGCCTTATTTTGTCCAACAAATCCCATGAATCATGAATGATATATCCAAAAGGTTTAAACAAATTTTTGAGTTTTGTGTCAACAAATTTAGCCAGTGGCTCAGTGATGGACCCTGCTGAAGTTGCAGTAGGCTGTAACTGTGGATCCCTGATGTTCGAATGTAACTTTGGGATGGCGAAAATTCTCGGGATAACAGGATCCCACACTCTTAAAAACTCATATAAATCTTCTGACAACTGCTCAAACAAATGCAAAACACAAAAATTTGTTTAAACCTTTTGGACATATCATTCATGATTCATGGGATTTGTTGGACAAAATAAGGCAGGCTGACCATGATTTTCATTACCTTATTACCTGTGATATTAAAAGCCTGTTTTCTGGCATCCCACAAGAACAAGGTTTGTTATGGTTTGACAAGGTAGTTAAACTTTATGGGGAACTAACTGAAAATGATGAAAATTGAATACATGATTTCATGGAAATACTTTTGTCCAACAATTTCCTTGTGTTTGGCAATGAATATTATAAACAGTGTTCTGGGGTGACCATGGGGGCCATGCGTGCCCCCCGTGTTTGCATATGGTGTTTTGTTAAGGTGGGAATTAATGTCCTTGTTCAAGTTTCCACTTTTTAAGCTTTGCAAAGCCTACTATAGATATTTAGATGACTTGTTAATTTTGTGGCAAGGTAGTATAGATGAATTTAATGAACTGTTGGGGTTGATGAAACATAGTCCTGAGTTTCTGGACTTTACTTACTATGTCAATGCCAATGAAATTGCATATTTGGATATCATAGGTTCATAGGTTCATAGGTAGGTACTAGGCTATCGGCCCTAGGACCTATACAAGCCTAGCCAAAAAGATACCCTGGCTTTCGCCACCCAAGAAAATTATTTTCCTGTCCCCCTGTTGAGAAGAGCCACAGAGGTGATCCCAAGGCTGAATTTCCTATTTCCCATCCAATCATCAAGATTTTTTTTAAGAGTGCTAAGGAGGAGCTTTGTTTGATATAGATAGGTAGTTTGTTCCAGAGTATGGGAAGTCTCTGGAACAGGAATCTATCCCTCCAGCATGTTCTGTTTATTGTGGTGACAAGGTTTAGGTCCCTAGAGTGTGTAGCTCAGAGGGATTGGTATTTCTTTAAGTGGACCCTGTCAGGCAGAGATCGCCTCTGAGTAGGCGATATGTGACAAAGTAAAGCTGGAGTTTTTTGAGATGGTCTGCGTAGGGCATCTGTTTGAGACCAGTAATCCTCTTTGTGAGGTATTTCTGGGGCCTTTCCAGTTGTTGTAGATGTCTTGTGAGGTACATACTAAAACGGGCATTGTACTCTATAATGGGTCTAATGAGTGATGAGTTGAGGGGAAAAATGACCTCTTTCTTCCCGAATGAGAAACCTTTTGTGATGAGGTGTGCCATATAGAAGGATTTCCTGAGTACTGTGGCAATGTGATTATCAAAGAAGAGACTGCTGTCCACCTGTGTCCCAAGGACTCTTATCACACTTTCAGTGTTAAGTAGACTACCACCTATGTGGTAGCTCATGGGTACAGAGTTTTTACCAAAGGGGATGACAATGCACTTTTTGGCATTGAGCTTGAGGACATGGCTTTGACACCAGGCATCTGTCTCAGTGAGCCTCTTTTGTATGATGTTCATATCGTTAGGAGTTTCAATTATGGCTCCTAGTTTGCAGTCATCTGTGAACTTTATTAGCCAAAGACCTTCTGTGATAGCTTGTACTTCAGAAAAGTAGATACCAAACAGGAGAGGACCCAGGACTGAACCCTGTGTTACTCCACTTGTCACTGGTCTGAAGTCAGATTTGGAGCCTGCTACTTTCACAGTGTGGATTCGTCAGTGAGCCAGTTGGCAACCCATCTTGTGATATAGGGATTTATAGCTAGTTTATTGAGTTTATCTATAATTCCAGAGTGGGGGATGGTGTCAAAAGCCTTGGCGAGATATAGATACGCTGTGTGAACCACCTTACCCTCATCTACGGCTTTGCTGACTGCTTCAAAGAAGTCAAGCAGGTTTAGGAGACATGATCTGCCTTTTACAAACCTAAACTGGGTGGGGTCCAGAGTTTGGAGAGTACCAATGTCTTTGTTTATAAGTTCCATGATGATATGTTCCATGGCCTTGCAGACCAGGCTCGTTAGTCTAATGGGGCAGTAGTTCCCAGGGTCCATGGTGGCTCCCCATTTGTGGAGTGGGATAACCATCACTGTGCACCATTCAGTGGGCACAAAGCCTGAGGTGATGCTATGACTGAACATGGTGCTTAGGTGAGGTGCCAGTTCATTCTGTAGCTCATGTAGAACGCAGCCTGGGATGTTGTGAGATCCCATGGATGCTGTGTTCTTGGCTTTGGAGAATGTGGTTTTTACCTGTGCAGCTGTGATTACAGGAACTTTGCATTCTTCCAGTATAGAGATGGGCCCTTTAGTGGGTGGGGGGGGGGGCTGGTTCTGTATATTTAGTGCCATTGTGCTATAACTCAGAGAAGATCTGAGTGTTGCCATTGAGATTCTTGACATAGCTATAGAATGTTTTGTGGTTGTCTTTAGAATCAGTGGCGATTTTTGTTTTCATAACTAGCTTTGGAGGATTTTATGAGGGATCTCAGCTTCTTTCTGAGGCTGACCAGGGAGTTTTTCCAGTCATGGGATTTTACTCTTTTGTTCAGCAATTTATTTCTTCTGTTGTAGAGTTTGTTTATGGCAGGGGACCACCAGATTGGCTTCCTTTTTTGGAGGATAGCATCTTGGTTCTGTTAGGGATAGCATGATTCATGCACTCGTGTAAGTGCTTATAAAGTACATCTGTGTAGGATTCAGTAGTCGTACCTCTATTGTCCGTCTGCATGGATGTCATGAAGTTTGCCACTTCTGTCTTAAGAAGCGTGAAGTTGGCTTTGGAGAAATTTTTTACGGTGGTTTCTCTAATGGGGGGTGGGGGCGAGATTTGGGTGTCTAGGCTGATTAACTTGTGGTCGGATATGACCAACGAGGAAGTGACCTCTGGTGTGGAACACCGGTCACCATGTTGGTAATGACCAGGGCTAGGATATTGCTGCCCCTGGTGGGGGTGTGAATAAGTTGATCCAAGGCATTGGAATTTATGAATTCCAGAAAACGCTGAGAAAAAGAGTTGGTACATGAGTAGTTTTCCCAGTTAATGGTGGGGTAGTTGAAATCACCCATTATTAGGGTGTTGGGTTGTACCCTAATATTTTCCAGGATATCAAGAAATGAGGAGTGGTAATCCTGGGGCATGGTGGGGGATCTGTAGCTAGTTACAATTTAAATTGCAGTCTTGCCCAGAGTTAGTTGCACTTGGATAATCGTGGATGCATTATGTTGAGCAACTAGCCTGGAGGTGTGGATATCCTTCATGAATATGGATACGCCTCTGCCTTTAGTTTTTTGGTCAAGGTTAGGTGGCCGAAAGGTGTGGCATGAATTATAGCCTGGTAATGCAGGGGTGCTTTGTGGAGCCTTGAACCAGGTCTCTGTCACTGCACATATGTCGATGTTCGCCATTTTAAGGAGTGCCTCGAGTGAATGCATTTTGAGGTTTAGGCTTCTAGCATTGAGTAGCATTACCCTCAGATTTTGCTTGCTTGTACCTGTTATGGTGGTGAATTTCTCATTTGAACCTTGCCTAAAAAGGCTCTGTAGGGGTGGCAAGAGCCTTAGCTAGTATCCGGAATCCCAAGGTCAACAGGTGCAGGCCATCTCTGGAAAGCATCGTGGTCTGTCGATCATGTCATCCCAGGCAGACAAATACTGGATCCCCTTAGAATGACACCAGAAGCTTAGCCAATTGTTGAAGTCAATCATTTTCTCCTTGTACTGTGGTATCATTCTGGGTGATGACAGGATGCTACTCAGGGCTAGGGTCATACCTTCCTGGGCTACAAGATCAGAGAGCTCCTCCATGTCTCTTTTCATGTAGTCCAAGGAGGTATGTCTCAGGTCATTCACACCAACATGGACAATGACAGAGTCATATTTGTACTTGCTGTGGAGTGACCTGAGTGCATGTGTTATGTGGTGGATCCTGGCACCCGACAGGCAGTTGAGAGTAACTTTCTCCTTGTTTAGCCTGGTGAGTGGAACATCATTGTGCCTGACTATAGAGTCACCTATGACTAGAGTGTTGGGTATGTTGTTATGCCTTATGAGATGTGGTTAAGTGGCACACTGAGTTTGTGGGCTATGTGTCATTTGGGTTGTGTTGGGGGATGGAGGTTGCATGCGTTTCTGCTTCGGAGGTCTCTGTTGCTTGAACAGATTTTTATTGAGAACCTCTGTGAATGTAGGTGTGTGTTTACCTTCTCCTCTTGACTGTCTAGTCCAGTCTTGGGTGAAGAGAACTTTGCTTCAAAAATCAAAATTCAGTGTTCACTAGATGGAACCCTGGAAACAGGGATATTTAGAAAGCCTACTTATTGTAATTATTTTTTATTTTATTCCAACTGCCACCCATACTACCAGAAAAGGGTATTATAAAAAGTAAATTTATTAAGGTATCTAGATTGACATCAAATGACAACAGGTGCCAAGAAGAATTTATTATCTTGAAAAGAATGTTTTTGGAATGTAATTACCCTTGCGCCCTGGTACCTGGTGGATGAGGTGGCAGGACAGGTATGGAGTGAATGAAATGGTATATACGATTCCATTTTTAAATATGGGTACAACAATAATCCAGATGTTGTTGCTCACAGCAACCAGTCCCTTGATTTAAGTACTAACATGGTTTTTCATTACTCCCTTGATGCCAAGGAAATACAAAAGATCATTTTGAAAAATTGGTTTATTATAAGTAGCAACAACAACACACTGAGATTTAATGAGGTTAAGCCTACTTTCACTTTTAAAAGACACAGTAATTTTAAAAGTATTTTGGAGAATAAACCAACATGCAGGATGGATAATTTTCCTAAAAGTTCTAGATGGGAAGATACAATCAATTTGGCTATGTTGAATGGCACTATGAAGGGTGGCTATATGATAAAATCAAGGGTTATGCCAAGGGAGGCAGATTTAATTGTTTTACTGAGAGAGTGGTTTATTTTGCTGTGTGCACACAATGCCAAGCTTTTTACATTGGAAAAGCAAATAACGGTTTTAATAAGCATATTTACCAGCATGTTTATAGCATCCAGCGAAATGACAACAACTTTAGCTAGGCACTTGGTCACCTGTGTGGAGTTTGATAAATTTATGTTTTTTGCTATAGAACAAATTGATTTGGCAGCATATTGTGGGGACTGGAAGAATAAGTTGTTGCATAAAGAAATGCTTTGGCAGTTGAGATTTAATGCCACTGTGCCACCAGGCTTAAACAAAACAGTTTCTATTGCCAGTGAGCTAAAAGAAAGATCAATAAAAATATAAGTTGCCTAAATGCAAGTTGGCAAAAGGCAAGTTAATGCAATGTATGTAAGAACATGTAATTGTCTGTTGCTTTTGTTGTATGGCTTCTGCAAGCACAGTATGTATATATGTATATTATTTTTACTTATTTTATTCATGATGTTTTATTTTGCAACCAAAGGTGAATGTTAGCTGAGTATGTAGCTTTAAATGCAGGACTTGGCTTTATGACTTGTTTTCAATTAAGGGTGGGGTTTTGGTTATAAAAGCCTAGCTGCTTTAAATGCAATAGTTCTGGTGATGTCTTTTACTTGTAAGACAAAAGTGCTAAACCTGTTTGATTTTTTACAACAGCAGTTTGTTTTTAAACCTTTTTAAGCTGTAAGACAATAAACGCTTTGTAGATACAAGTTCTGGTCCCATGGAGCACCTGGTTTATTTAATTTCTGGAATATCTAGTGGGCTTGCTACCTTCTTGTCTTTAACTACCATATATATAGTCTGGTGTACATTATAGATTCTTAGTACATCACAATTACTGCTCATAATGAAAATTAGATAAACAAAGTGTATGGTCAAACATGTCTGAAGAAAAAACTAAGAATTCTGCTAAATAAAATTAATCAAAATCATTCTTTCAGATCTTTCAATTTTGTAAAGGCTAGTGGCAGTTGATAAAAAAAACTGCTTGTCCTAATTTTTAAATCAGCAGTCATCACCAACCCAAAAGATTAGGACTATGTTCTTATTCTCCATAACAAAGGCCTGCAGATTTCACTTGCCCTCTCAGCTAAACATTTATTCCTGTATTCAAAATTATTGCATATGCTAGAACTTGGAGAATGCATTATACCATATGAGTAATTTTCAAGGAGTCACTTAACCAGAAGAAACTATTGCATAGATTTGTATAAGATACTATTGTGAGTGTTATTACCAGTGGCAGCTGGTGACTTCAAATTAAAGGGGGGAGGCTGCAGGAGACAGCTGAATGGGTGGGGCCAATGGGAAGGGGTGTGGGCACCTAGAAAGGGGTGGGGCTATGCTCAAAACCACAACAACTGGAACTTTAATTAAATATGCTGCCCTGGGTGCCAAACCATCATTACAAAAGTCCAATCAAGACAAAATGAAGTGTAGAAGAAAAAAATATTGCAATGCATTGGCTACATGACAAATTACGTAATATCTAGATGGAAACACAAAGGTTGTGATGCATGAAAAAATAAATTACTTTTTAAATACATTACTGAAATGCCAGTCAGAATCAAGTATAAAAAAAAAAAGCAGCAATCAACTCAAACCACTTCTCCTTGCACTGCTGTTCTAATTATAATTTATATTCAGCTTTATAAAATTACCAAGTAACATGCTGAAAGTAGCAATCTCTGTGTGATACCCCCACTTGTAAAACTGTTTCTTATCAAAAAAAGACTTGCTGCCTGATAACAACTATCTACTTGTTTCATTGGGAAGACATGATCAATGTAAAAAATGAACAGCAAACAAGAAACAAGCTCAAGATAAACTGCTTAAGAAATTACTGCACAAGTTATAGACCATACATGATAGATTGGCATTCTGTTTAGTTTATGGGTAAAGCCTGCAAAGATGACTGCAAGTCTCTAACAAATGTAATGAGCTTCTGAAAATACTGTAATCCTGTCCTTTATTACAAATACTGTCATATGCATTTCAATACCTAAGGCTTATACGTTATCTAGTTATGTAAATATTCTATGCATGGCAAAAACAAAAAGGCTTTCAATGTTGGTAATTCTTTAACATTATGCTTATTAAAGCTTACTTGCATCTTACAATCTCGGACAAGCTTACCTGATGGTCATTAAAACATTGCTACTTAAACATAGAGCAACAGGGCACTGTGACAACATGCATTTTCTGAATAATAAGAAGCATAAATCGACAGTATAAAAATATGGCAGAAAACCAGAACATTCTGCAAAATCAAGGACAGATGAAAAGCCACGGTCGTACTTGTGATCTGCCTTGGATGGGGGAATACTCTGCACACTTACACTGCATAACTGCTCCTTGCCTTGCTTGGACACATCCAGAGCCACTACAATGGGGAGTGGGGTGCAACAAATGTGTTACAATTTGAAATGACTCTGGCTGACAGTGATGGCTCTGACACTCGTACCTCACAGCAAGAAATCTGGACAAAGCCATACATAGAAGTGGGACACAGGCCCATAAATAAGGACAGTTTTTAAATATTGCTCTTATAAACTTAGAAAGCAGTAGGTCTTACATTAGTATAAATTTTCTGAAGGGTATGAAATCTGAAACTCAAATGTCTTCCATTATTTTCTAACTTCAATTTTTAATGAGTTGCCACTAATTTTCCAGAAAACCGCAATTTTATGAAAAACAAACCAAAAATGTGATGCAAAAATATAAAATTACCACACAATACAGCTGGGAACCTGTCAAAGAAGGGACACCTTTTTAATATTAGTACTGTTAACTTGAGCAGCTGACAAAATAAGAGCATTTACATGCATTTCTGAAATAAAAGTAATCTATAACTCTGATCATTACAGCTATTTATAATTGTAAACCCTCCACATTTTCTTCCAAAATTGCCATTTTGCAGAGGGATTATGAGGGGGAGAGCAACATTTTGAGCCAAAATTGGGGACAGTTGAGATGTTTGGATATTCCTAATTCTATAAAGCGATTTATTTGCATATACCTCTCAACCTCTTAATGCAGGAAATCTGGACAAGGCCAAATATATTGGGGAAAACATACAAACAGTACTAAGAATTGCTCTTGTATAAACTTGTGACTGTTAATAGAATAGCAGGTCTTGCTTTAGCATGCATTTTTCTGAAGGTTATGATGTCTGCAACTTAATGTCTGTCATTTAGTGACTTCATTCCTAAATGATTTGCCAGAAAACCACAAATTTTATGAGGAACAAACCAAAAATAAGAAACAAAAATCTATTCATTCTGCAAAAATCTGGACAGTTGAGAGGTATAGTTCAGCTGGGGCCGTCTTTGAGTTTGCTGCCCTTCCCCCCTCACAAAATCATGGTCAAATGGAGCCTCCCCCCTGCAGCCATTCCAGTGTCCCATTCCTTGGTTATTTCACCCCATTTACCATAAACACTGTAATATGCATACTGCTTTACTTCTGCAATGATTTGGATTTCATTTGAAAGTTTTATTTAGCTTTTTACAGCACAAACTTTAATAGATATCTGCTAAACAAAGCAATGCAGTCTCACAATGAAAATAATCTTAGCATTAAAACTTCTCTGCCCTTGAAACTCACATTCATTGAAACAGCATTGAAACCTACATTCAAAGAAAATACATTTTGCCAGTGGCAGATAAAGATTATCTTTGGGCTGTTTTCAAAATCATAGGCCCCTTGAACACGAAACATACACGTGCTCTTTGATACACCTTGTACAATACAGTACAGTTGTTAGAGGGCATTTTAAATGTATTGTTTTGAACATTTTCCAGTAAACAATGAAACAAAATGCATGCACCATTAATGACAAAACTGCCCAATTCAGAAAATTTCCATCATAAAAAAGTCTACTCAAACTTCTACAGTCCACCAGTATCAGTAAATATGCACACTGAAGTAGTAAAAGTCATCTAAATAATTCCACATTAAAGAAATCTGTAACTAATGAAGAGGTTGCTGCTAGCAAACAACTTTATATGTCATTGTTTCATCTACAAATAAAGTGCTTGTTGCCCTTGAGGAATAAATTGCCTATGTTGCATTAAAAAAATTATAAGCTAGTAATATTGCAATAGGGAATGGATGGCAAAATGATAACAGGTTCATAGTTACTAGGTATCTTCACCAAAAAGGACTTCAGCATCCACCCCCTTTACAACACAGTACAGTATCAACAATGCATTTACTTACCGTGGGAGTAGAACGCACAACCTTCTGCATCAAAAGCAAGTACACTACCTGTTGTGCTATTAACAATGCAAGCAGACTCCGCATAAGCAGCACTAAACTTTTGTTCCCCTGCAGCTCTCAGCTCCTTGTGAAATCTACTTGACACTCAGCTGTATCTCTGAACTTTGCAGCACAAGAAATCTAGAAAAAGCCAACATTTATGGGGGGGGAGACAAAAGCCCAAAACCAGGGACACGTTTTAAACATTGCTAGTATAATGTTGGAAAGTTGCTAGAATAAAATGCTGTGTTACCACCATACATTTTACTGCCAAGTCTTGAACCCAGGGAAACCTGTGCAAAACAGTCAGAGCAACATACCACTATGCCATATCATCTGTTTTGTGAAAGAGAGGAAGACTGAGACTTAAATGGCTACCATTTAGTGAATTCAGTTCTTACCATAGCTGCCAACCTCTTAGCACAAGACACCTGAACAAAGCCAATAATGGGGGAATACAGCCCTCAAATATATTCAGTGAATTCAGTTCTCACCATAGCTCTCAACCTTAGCACAAAAAACCTGGACAAAACAATAATGGGGGAATACAGTCCCACAAACAGGGACACATTTCAAATATCCATGTTATAAACTTAGAAAATTGCTAGATTAAAATGTTTTGTGTTACTGTGTACTTTCTGAAGAATATGAAGTCTGAAATTCAAATGCTTGTTATTTTTATTTAACTTTTGTTAACCGGGAAAGTCTGACTTGGAACAAAAGCCAATTTTCAGCAGAGCAGGGAGAAACACTCCAGACACATGTTCTTTATAAGATAGGAGAACATGCAGGCTCCACACCAAAGGCACCCCAGCCAAGAATCAAACCAGAGAACCTGTAGCTGTCAGGCAACAATGCTACTAGTGCATCACAGCACTACTAACTTTGCAAGGAAAAACAAACACACAGAAACCACAGATTTTATGAGGAAAACAACAAATATGAGGCAAACATCTGCAAATTTTTTACAAATGGTGGTTGGTAGGGAATTCAGGCCCTTGCCACCTGCACCCAAGATACAGGGTTCAAGCCTGAGTATACTCTACACACTGCCAAGTGTTACCTCTTGCCACCAGTATATAGCAACTGGGACATTACACGCACACACACACACACACACACACACACACACACACACACACACACACACACACACACACACACTACCTGTAGCACCCCACTAGGTGATCCAGCCTTCCGTTTCATGGTAGCTAATTCCCCCTAAAAACAAGCTCCTCTGTAGTCCTCTTCTGCTGGTTTCTTCCCCTCCTCAGCCTGAGCATGCTAACAGCTGGTTTCCGGTTTGGGCTCCATGAGAATAGGCTGGAGGCTCCAGCCTGCTGATGACACACTCCAGTTTCCTTCTCATATGTGCAGTCATCACCACACAGACTTCTGGGATGGCAGGGCAGAGATGCCCTTCTCCTGTATCTGGACTGCCTAACATAGCATTCTGGAGTTCTGTGAGTACCCAGGAACTCCAAGCATGCATGCGTGTAGTTCCGGGACTTGCAATTTTTTTTTTAATTTTCTTTTACAGGTGGGGGATTTTCTTCTTTCTTTCTTTTGTACAGGTGGGTGGGGCTGCAGTCCTATAGCATGAGCCGCCCCTGGTTATTACATTTGCACAAAATAAAGGCCAAGATTCATTGACAAAAGTTGTGTGCCTGCACCCCCCCCCCCAATATTTCAACAGGATGCTATGCAAAACATTAGAAACCTAATAAAATGTAACAGGCAAAGGAGAGCAACTGCATGTAACAGGCAAAGGAGAGCAACTGCATGCTGAGCAAGAAAACATTGCTACAGTACTATTGGGATAAACAGAGCTGATCTATCACATAGCAGGAGCATTGTTGTAGCTCATACATATATAGCAGAGCACATAGCCGATGTGAAGGATGTCACAGCAAAGGCTAGCTAATATACCCACAACATGCAGTGCAATGACCTATAGCTGCAGCTAGCAGCTGGTCCCCACAATAAGGTCAGATTTGCTGAGTAAAGCATCAAAACGATGCATCAATGAGAGTGTGCACAGCAAAGTAACAATGCTGATCATCATATAAATTTGAAGGAAATGAGGTAAACAGGAAAGTGAGAAATGGGAGAACAGCACACAGAAGTAAATATAAAAGGATAACTGTAAGCATAAACTGTGGGGGGAGGAAAGATATTTCTGGAGAGATAGGACTTATTTTTGCAATTTCCTCAAAAGAAAGATTGGTGGGGAAGGTAGTAAGAGGTAATGATGGGTGGGGAAAATAGTGAAGGGCAAATAGCAGGGGCAAACAGGAGAACATTTTGCATTTTTATTTATCCTTTGTTGACCAGGTTAGTCCCACTTGGCTAGTTGCCTCTTTTCAGGGATGACCCAAAATAGTATTTATATTACTAGGAGAAATCTGGCTGGTACATTGAGGCACTTTCCCTACTTGTTAGCATAGAGGGGCACTGTTCACATTTGCACTTCCTGTCTTCCATTCCAGGCTCAAAGGTGGCCCAGAGAAGAAGGAAGTTGTTAACTGAAAGTATAGAGGTTTGATAGGAAGATATTGTGGATTTGGTTGCTGATAATCAGTCAGTGGAGGCAGTAATTATGTTCAAGAAGGAGCTGTAAGTTAAGAAGGTGTTTAGTGAAGGTGTTGGTGTGTCAGATGTGGCAGAAAAGGCGACTGAAGTGGTTAAAAAACAAGTGGATAAGTCAAAACAGTATGAAAAAGATTCAGAAGATTTATTTTAGCAAAACTTGCTTGAGTCAGAAGATGCATCTCAAAGCTATATTTTTACAACCCTCCAGTCGGGTGGGTTGCAGGATGAGTACCTTAAAGAAATTATTCTACAAAGTGAACCAAATAATGAATTGGTGGTATCTTGGGGAGAAATCATGGACAAAATCTAAGAGAAGAAAGGGAAAGAAATTATAAAAAGTAAAAAAATTGTATGCCATTGCATTAAAAGAAGGGAAAAAAACAAATAAGAGAAGAAGAGGGAGGAAGAGAAGTTTTCAGAAAGAAGAAACATGTTGTACATTTAAATAGTAAAAAAGAAACAGCGCTCAAAAGATACAAGGTGTATGACACAGTTATAGCAACCATGGGAATACCACCTAATAAGTTAAGAGCTTTTATTCACCCTAATAAAGAGACTTTTTGTGACATCATATTTAAAATTGGACAATACATAGAGATTTTTTTAGAAAGGTTTGAAAATAAAAAGACTGTAGCCCATGTAACTCTTATGGTGTAAAAATTTATTAGACAGACTAAAAAATAATTATTGTACAGTTTTAAACGGAGTTGGATAAGGATGCATTAAAACACAGTTTAAAAACTCTATGTAAAGAAGTATTAGATACTACAAAAATGTATGATGATAGAGGATTATGGACTGCAGATGGAACTGTGGGGTTATTTTGAAGACAGAAAAAGATAACATTGTACATATTCCAAGTATAGTAACCATTGAAGGAAATAGAGGTTATGTAAGATATAAGGCACAGCTAAAACGTGCTTTTGTTGTGGAAAGAATAACCATTTAATAGGCAATTGTGACAAAAGAAAATGTTTTGTTTGTGTAAAAGTGGAACATGAATCAAAGAAATATGAATAAGTATGTAAAAAATTGTAAAAATGTGGGGAAACAGGACACAAATTAAATAACAGTGATAAACAATTACAGATTGAACAAAAAGAACAGACAAAATAATTTGTGAATGAAGTATCAGAAAATGTTGAAAATGAAGATCAAGAAAACATACAAAAAGAAATTAAAAACCTGAAATACAAAGAAAATGAAAATGAAGGAGAGGAATTAGTGCTGGAAACAAGTGAAGAGGAAGATAGTAACTGGAAAATAGAAAGGGTGAAAAGCAATTTATGAGAATAATAGGGAAAAGATTCACAAAATGTATTGTTATATTGATGGAACCTATGATTTTTGGGGGAAAAAAGAAAAGGAAGCCAATATTTATTTAGGGTTTTAAGAGAAGTCATAGATGATATTATTAATAAAAACAGTAGAAACTAAAGCATTGATTGGAGATGTAAACAAAACATTTGATAAAATACAATATGAAGAATCATGGAGTATACTAAAGGATTACAATATAAGTGACAAAATAATAAAAGTTATAAGATCGATATATGAGAATAATATTATTAAAATAATACTAAATGGATGGTTAAGTAAAGAAATAAGACTAGAATGTGGCATACAACAAGGCTGTCCAGCAAATAGCATTTTATTCCTGTTAGTAATGGAAGTGGTTGTAAACACAATGAATAAAACACTGGAAATAGCAAGATATAGTATAATGGAGGATATTTATGTATCAGTTATTCTTACATATGCACATGATATACTTTTAGTTACTAAAGACAAGAAATAGATGAAAAAATTAATTAAAGAAATAAATATATTTTTTTATTTTTATTTATTTTACATTTGTTGACCAGGCTAGTCTAACTGGATCCCGTTATATTCAGTTGCATACCTCCAGTTATATTCAGTTGCGTACCGCTTACTCAGAGGTGACCTATGCCTGACATACAAGGCCATGTCAAACCCAGATTTGATGAATATGCTTCATCTCAATAAATCTAGATCCCTCAGAGCCACAAGGGTGGGTGACTTAAACCTCGACACGGTTATTAATAGGATGTGCTGGAGGGATAGATTCATCACCCAAAGACTCCCTATGCTGTGGAACAAAATCCCGGTTTATGTGAGGCAGAGCACCTCGCTGGCCTTGTTCAAGAGGAATCTTGACCAATGGATGGGAGATCGCAGATACACCCCAGGGGTTACCTCAGTCTCACTGCTCGACAGAGGCACAGCTAAATAATGGGCATAGTTTCTCCAAACTAAGGGGTGGCGTAAGCCACAAAACTATGGCTAGGCTTATAAATGCCCTCAGGCAGATAGCCTAGTATGAACCTATGAACCTATGAACCTATGTCCATTTTTAGTAGAGGCCCATGGAGAAAAGCTCCACTTTAAACTAAATAAATCAAGGCAGAACAAAAGTCCAAAAAAAATCTAAATACATATACATGAATATTTTCTTCAAGAACTTGAATTATAAAGAACTAAATTATGCAGACTGTGACTACTGAGTTTAACAAGACAAAATGCAGTACTATTACCATGGGAAAGTGATTGATATTCACCATATTTCTATTGGGTAGGAATGTACCTTTACAATGATGTATATAGGTTATAAAAAAATATAACACTGAGAAATAAGAAAAGTATTAAATATATGTACATAAAGAAGTAATTACAGTCAAAGTGAAAGAAATAGTTGGTCTATATACAAGGTGTAAGACATGTGCTAACTGCAGAAAGAATGTTGTAAAGAGCATACTCAGTGATAGTTCCTTGGGAATAAGAAACTAAGAAGGGAGTGAGGGATGAATTTAGAAATTCTGCAAAGTGGTTTATTGGAGGAGATTATAGAATAATGTTATACCGGGGGGGGGTGTTAGTCAGGGTTAGTACATGGACATAGCCATTGTGTTTTTAGTTGAATTTTTAGTTGCTTTTTAAAGAGTGATAATGATGAGAGAGATGTAAGTTTAATGGGAAGCTTGTTCCAAATCTTCCTCACTGAATTAGAGAAAAGAGAATCATCTGCCTTGTTGTGGGATTTCTGGACGGTGGGTAGTAAGGTTTGTGTAGGAGAGATGAGGCTACTGAGAATAGGAGTATTTCTAGGCTGGTACAGAATCTTGTGGGTAATGGAGAGTTGTTGAAATTCTAGCTGAATAAGTACTTAAAATGCTTGATTTAAGCATAAATAAGAACAAAAGTAAAGGGTTTGGATCATTAGAGGAGCTACAAGGTATTAATTTTAATGAAGAAGAAGTAGAAATTATTATTATATTTATCCATGGAAAAACAGATAATGAAAAAAAGAAGTGCAATTAAAAACAGGCTTATATGGAGCAAAAAAATGCAAAGATTTTATGTGGAAACTGATGATAAGTGAATTACCTCTTAAAGCAAATATATCATATAAAAGAATTCAGGAAAGAATATATAACTATTGTGGAGAAATTGAGATGACAGAATATGTATTCTTAAATTGTACAAGAGTGAAAAAATTGTGGGAAAAATTATATGAAGTTAATGTATTCAATGATAAAAATGTGAAAAATATAAATATAAATTTGATAGAATATGGATATGGTGGCAAAAAAACAGAAGAAGTGAAAGAAATTGATAAAAACATTATTTTATGTCTTTTGGGTCATATGGAATTAAAGATTTAATAAAATAAAATATAATGAAAATGAGTATTAGTGGAAATTCTGAAAAAAGATACATTTATGGTTGTGGAAAAAGTAAGGGGAATAAATGAAATGATTAAATATATGAAGTTATATGATGTTAAAATGTAAGATGTAAGCAAGTGTAAATAATGTATAATATTATATATATTGTAAATAATGTAAATCAGATGTTGAATTTAATAAAGAACACCTACTCTTTTCGATAGGTGCTGTGGGATCTTTTACATCCACCTGAGCTACCACCAACACATTCAGCTGCGATCTTGATTTAACATCTCACATGTTGGATGATGCACTCAGGAGTGCAGTGCCAGGGTGGACAGCTGATGATGTGAAGGACTAGACAATGAACAGTAAACAGAGAATGATGAAAATGAAGGGAGCACACTATGAAGGGGATAGGATGTGCTCCTGGCTTTGTAGATACCAGCCTGGAAAAAAGATCAACAAACCCAGACATCCCTCAACTGGGAGGCCAATGCTGTGGGCTAGTTAGTTCCTCCTCTGATGGCCTGAGGAATGGAGCCTGCAGATCATCTGACTCCACAAGTCATGTCAGAAGGTTCTCCACATTGTTAAGATGATTATCCAGTTACTGGTGCATATTGGTAGTGACCAACCATCGCAGTTGATGCTGGGATACCATAGGTTCATAGGTGTGTACTAGGCTAATGGCCCTAGATCCTTTACAAGCCTAGCCCATAGGATTACCCTGGCATCATGCCACCCGACCTTAGTTCCCAGTGCTTCTGTCGAGTAGAGCCACTGGAGTGATCCCACGGTGAATTTTTTGTTTCCCATCCACTCTTCAAAATTTCTTTTGAAGAGGGCCAGTAAGGTGCTCTGCTTGACATTTATGGGAAGTCTGTTCCATAGCATGGGCAGTCTCTGGGTTATGGACCTGTCCCTCTAGCATGTTCTGTTGATTTTGGTAATGAGGTTGAGGTCTCTGGAGCATGTGGTGCAGAGGGATTGGGATTTATTTAGCTGTAGCATTTCTAACAGAGCTGAGTCAGATATGGCTTTGTAAGTCAAGCAGAGATCGCCTCTAAGTAGATGATATGAAACAGAGAATAGTTGGAGTTTTTTAACCAGTGAAGTCTTCACTCCCCTGCAGAGACAAAGAACTGGCGGGCAGTGGTAAACCTCTTCCTCCCATTCTCAAAGCAAGTCAAGGTGGCTTCACCTCACAACATCATAAGAGTGACAGCCTTGGTCCTCAGAATGGGTGATACCTATGGCATTAATCAGCATCTAGCCCAGTACGTACCAGGTATTTACCTTCTTCAAAGAGCCACCACAGTGGCCTAGGATGGGCTCATTAAGACAACAGAAACATTTGCTCACCTGAACACAGCATGCAGGTCCCCTGTTTTTACCACATGCTGAAGCAGCTATGGCCACTTATTATATCAACCATAGAAACAATATAGTAGACCCCATCTAGTGTCAATTTACCTGTTAGTACAAGAATTCCAGGCAAAGATAAAAATAAGAGGGGAACAAAGGCCCAAACTCTGGAAAGATTTTAAATACTGGTTTTATAAACTTAGAATCTCACTAGAATAACAGGTTTTATAGTAACATGTATTTTCTAAAGGATATGAAGTCTGAAATTCAAATGTCTGTCATTATTTACTGAATTATTTATTCAATGAATTACCAGAAAATGATAGATTTTATGAGAAACAGACTAAGAACAGATGTCAAAAATCTGGACATCTTGTGAAATTCTTGACAGTTGAAAGATACACCGTAGACACTGATACACATGTCACACAATGTAGTGCTTCACCATGCCACAATGTATGCACACATGTAGCATGCATATCCACACGTGCAGTATGCTTATGCATAAAGATGAAATGCTTCATACTAAACCTGATGTGCTTGCCTCATGCTAATATATCTGAGTAGTGCTATGTGGCTTCATTAGCATAACTATTGTGCTAACTGCCTGCTTTTAGCATTATAAAATGCAACTGCTATATTGTGCTGTACTGTTTGCAACTGTGTGACTAAGACACAGAGGTATTTGTGTAAAGCACTGTATATACGCAACACTGCAGAGCTAAGGAAGTAATACTTTCTGGTAAAGTTCTTCATCCACAACTATAAACCTTATAGTGGGTGTCAAGGAGTGTGAGGTACATATCTTGTTGTATATAGAAGTGTAACACCAACACACTGGCATGGCACAGTACTGCCCAGCTGTTTGGCTTGGGGGGTTCAAACTGTGAACACAAGTTTAAGTGTGTTTTATATGCTATAAGGGGCATGAAGTTTCAAAGACATATTTAGTGGCATGGGTATGGTGCCAAATGGAGGGGGGGAGGGGGAGGCTTTGCACCTCTTTAGTAACTGTGGCTGTTGTCCAGGTCCATAAATGGAGGTATGTCATGGTCATACTCATGTGCATGCCACAACATTGTGCATACACCCACTGGATTCTCTGTTTTGTCCTCAGGTGTACAGGTGTCATCATGCCTACCTAAGGAAGGCTATGCACATGAATGTTCACTAGTCAGGAGAAAAAATGTTACTGCTTGCTTACTGTGTATTAGGTAAGTATCTTAGCATGACTATAATAGGTCCCTGTATCAAGTGCACCAGAGGGATACTGACATGAAACTCCATGCAAAAGAAATTGCAAAAGACATGTCCACCACTTGGGGTGTACTAACAACACAGAAGTGGTTTACTGAGGCTTAAGAGTTTTTGGAGGCACTGACCAGTCTAGGGAATCAGTACCTCATATCTAGAGATGGCTTGGATGAAGGAACAAGCCTGGGACCAACAACCCATGTGTCTGGAAGGAAAACACAAAGTTAGTTATGTCCATTACAATACACTATAGTACACACCACTGCATGAATGAAGGGGGGATGGGGTAAGGCCCACTTGCATAGCTATCTTTTCTGGTACCTCTGGTGTACAAATGCAATGTTCAGCATGATAAGGCAAGCCTTCCAACATATTGTATAGCAATATTTCCTTTTGTACCAATATGCATTCCACAGGGGAATATGGAGGCATCTGCTTGTGGGCTGACAGTGATTTCATATGTGTTCATGCTTACACGGGTTACAATGGTAGAGAGTCCGGCAGAATATGCATCATATAGTTGATATCAGAAGGACATCTGTAGTTGACAATAAAGGCAACTTGCATAGAAGTGGCACAATCCATTGTCATAAATGCACTGCCTGCAACACTACAGTGAAAGGAGTACCCCACACCCTGCATTATAGAGACTCCTGTGGAAGTACTGGCTGAAGAGATGACCATCCTAGTGTAAGACAGACATCATAAGTTCATAGATGTGTACTAGGCTAATGACCAATAGAGCCTGTTTAAGCCTAGCCATGCATATCAAGTCTCTGACAAGTTCTGGTACCCTTGGCAAGTGAAAGCAGGGGCTTGGAAGATGAAACATTTACAAGCAGGGACCTGGGAGACAAACCATTTATAGGCTGCCTGTGTCCATTAGTGACAAAGTTGCCAAACCAGCAATGAATTTCCTGTTCACCATCCAGTTGTCCAAGTTACACTTGAAGTGGGTCAGGGAGGAACTCTGCTTAATACAGATGAAGATCCTGTTCCTGAGAAGGGGTAGCCTCTGGGATACATACCTGTCTGTCCAGCAGGTCCTGTTTATATCACAGGCAAGGTTTACATCTTCAGAATGGGTGGGTTTGGTGCTGTACATTTTGTGGATATGTAGGAGGTCCATTGGGGTGGGTTCTGACAATAACTTGTATGTCAGGCATGGATCTCCTCTCAACAGCCTGTAGGAGACAGAATATAGGTATAGGGCTTTGACATGGTCTGAGTAGGACATGGTACTTATGCCATGTATTCTTTTAGTGAGGAACCTCTGTGGGTGTTCCAGTTATTGGATGTACTTGGTTAGGTACCTACCAAAGGGTGCGTTGTACTCAACAGTAGGTCTGATTAATGCCAAATACACCTGAACAATAACCTCCTTGGACCTAAATGCCATACATTTGTTTATAAGTTGCACAACATAGAATGATTTCCTCACTATCATGGACAGCTGATGTTGAAAGGCCAAATTACTGTCTACATGTGTACCCAAGTCCCTGACTATTGGGTTGACTCTTAGGGGTGTGTTGTCAATATGGGGTGGACCCAATGACTCAAGTACAAATAGTGTTCAGTCTCACAGAGGGGTTCCCAGTGGGAGTGGGTGTGCATCAGTGATCAGCTCTAAGCAACTGCTGTTTGTATTGGTGATAGACTACATTAGCAAACAGGTTGGAGGAGACAGATCAACAACGTTGCTGTACACAGACGATGTGGCATTATAGGCAGACTCTGCACAGGAACTGCAGTAAAGGATAGGGGAATGGAATGCAAAACTGTAGGCACATGGGATGAAACTGAGTACAGATAAGACAGCTGTTGAAGAGAAAACAGTGGACTAGGTTAACAGCTTCAAGTATCTGGGAAGGGTGATTGAGAAGGGAAGTCTGAATGAGGAGGTCAGAGCTAGAAAAAAAAGGGTCTGCAACCAAGTGGCACAGAGTGTCAAGTGTAGTGTGTGACAGAAGAATGCCAAAGAAGCTGAAAGGTAAGGTGTACAAAACAGTGCTGCAACCAGTATTTTTGTATGGTAGAGTTACCTGTGCAGTAAAGGCAGATTAGTTGAGAAAGCTAGAGGTGATGGAGTTGAAGTGCCTGAGACAGGTGGTAGGACGCACGCTATGGGGTAGATGAAGAAATGAGGATATAAGAGTAGAATCCAAAGTAGCTCCAATTGCAAAAAAGGTAAAAGAGAACAGATTACAGTGGTTTAGGCACATGTTCAGAAATGCAGAGGACAAAATCATTAAGAAGATTTGGGAAAGAAAGGATAAAGGCAAGAGAAAATAAAAGGCGTCCAGTAAACAGGTGGATGGACTGTGTGAGAGAAGACCTGTGACAGTCAGGTATGAGTGTTGAAGAAGTTAGAAGAGTGGCATTGAATAGAGAGAGGTGGTGACAGTTGACACAACTCACCGACCCCATTTAAAAAATGGGAAAAAGGGAGCTGATGATGACGATGACCAGGGTTTGATAACTTCCCAAAGGATACTGTTATGCATTTCTTGGCATTTAGTTTTAATCCATGTAAATTGCACAAGCTATTTGTCTGCATCAACCCTTCCTGGAGAATTAGTGTCAGTGGGGGATTCTATGACTGCTTCTAATTTGCAGTCATCTGCAAATGTACCTGGGAGTCCTTTATGGACTCCATCAATGTCCCCAGCCCATACAACACAAAACAGAGATAACCCAGGGGGCTTGAGTGAAGTTTGGTATCCCAAATGTGACACAGAGGGTGACAGGACTAACAAGAAACAGAGTATAAAGGATAAGTCCAGATAAAATCACTTTAGCTAGCAGGTCTTGGAGACTGTCTCTCTGATACCCTCTTGGTGGGAGGAATAAAGACACCTTGTTGAAGTTTCCAGTAGTTTATTCAGTTAAGTAGGTAGATGGTTCATAGGTGTGTTCTAGGCTAATGGCCCTGGAGCCTTTACAAGCCTAGCCCATAGGATTACCCTGGCATCATGCCACCAGACCTTAGTTCCCAGCGCCTTTGTCTTGCAGAGTCACTAGAGTGATCCCTGGGGTGAATTTTCTATTTCCCATCCACTCATCAAGATTCCTCTTGAAGAGGGCCAGTGAGGTGCTCTGTTTGACATGAATGGGAAGTCTATTCCATAGCATGGGCAGTCTCTGGGTTATGACCCTGTCCCTCCAGCATCTTCTGTTGATTGTGGTAATGAGGTTGAGGTCTCTGTATCATATGGTGTGGAGGGATTGGGATTTCTTTAGCTGTAGCATTTCTAACAGAGCTGGGTCAGTCATGGCTTTGTAAGTCAAGCAGAGATCGCCTCTAAGTAGGTGATATGACACAGAGAATAGTTCGATTTTTTTGGAGTCTGTCCATATAGGACAAGTGTTTAAGGCCTAGGATCTTCTTTGTGAGGTTCTTTTGAGGCCTCTCCAGTTGTTGCAGGTGTCTAGTGAGGTACATGGCAAATGGAACATTGTACTTGATGATTAGCCTAATGAAGGAAGAATAGAGGGAGCCAATGCCCTCTTTCTTCCTGGATGCAAAACCCTTAGTAATGAGATGTACCACATAGAAGGTCTTTCTGACCACAGTGGCAATGTGGTGGCCAAAAGAGAGGATGTTGTCAACCTGTGTTCCCAGATCTCTCATAACGCCTTCTGTGTTCAGTGGACTACCATCAATGTGGTAATTCATGGGAAGTGTTTTTTTCCCAAAGGAGATGACGACACATTTTTTGGCATTGAGCTTAAGGCCATGGTTCTGACACCAGTCGTTGGTCTCAGTGAGACTTTTCTGTAGGATTTCAACATCACTTGGGGAGTTAATAATAGCTCCCAACTTGCAATCATCTGTGAACATTGTCAGCCAAAGTCCCTTTGTATTGGCCTGTACTTCAGAGAAGTAGATACCAAACAGGAGAGGACCCAGGACTGAGCCCTGTGGGACTCCACCTGTGACTTGGAGTCAGCTACTTTCACACTGTGAGTTCTATCTGTGAGCCAGTTTGCAATCCACCTAGTGATATAGGGGTTGATGCCTAGCTTAGTGAGTTTTTCTATGATTCCTGATTGGGGAATGATATCAAAGGCTTTGGCCAGATCAAGGTAGGCTGTATGAACCACCTTGCCTTCATCCACAGCTCTGGTGACTGACTCAAAGATGTCAACTAAGTTGAGCAGGCATGATCTACCCTTCACAAAACCAAACTGTGTGGGATCCAGAGTTTGGAGATTCCCTATATCCTTGTTTATTAGGTCCATGATGATGCATTCCATAGCTTTGCATATCAGACTCATCAGGATAATGGGGAGATAGTTCCCAGGGTCTGTAGTCGCTTTTTCTTTGTGAGAGGGATAACTGTAGCAGCCTGAGGTGAGGCTGTGATTGAACAGGGCACACAGGTAAGGTGCCATTTCACTCTGTAGTTCATGTAGAACACAGCCAGGGATATTGTTAGGTCCCATAGATGCTGTATTCTTGGGCTTGGACAGTGCTGTTTTAATCTGTGCAGCAGTAATACTGGGTGCCTGGCATTCTACTGGTATTGTGATTGGTCCTTTGGGGGGGGGGGGGTAAAGTTGGCACTGAATCTGTCAGCCAGTGTTCATGCTGTAATACATTACATTCAACAGGTCAGTTATTTAAAGACAGTTACAGAGAATGGTGGAAGGGTCTGTGGGAGCTGATTGGAAGAAAATCTGGGATATGGTAAAACAAGGAGTTAGTCCCTTATTTGAATATTCCTGAAAAACCTATGAGGGTTTACCAGCTCAGCCACCTGTGGAGCCTCATTATTAGTTAAAAGTTTTTATTTTATTTTTAACTTCTAACAAACAAAACATGACAACACATTATGAGCTACAACTATAGAACTACATTTAAGAAAATATTTTCACTTGAGCTTCATCAGGTCTATCTAATAGAGTGGTTTACACTTTAAACATCAAAAATGCCTGCTTTTATGAGGCTATCACCAGATTTTCTTAGTCTGTTTTGTAACACGTAATACGAGAGGCTGTGTCTGCATCAGTGGGGCTTACATTTCTTGAAGCCAAGTATGAAAGCTTTATTACAGAACTTTTTCCAGCCTATCACATGTAACATGAGAGGCTGTGCCCACTTTTCCAGGGCTCATTATCTCGTGACATATAATATGAAAGGTTAATATTCTCCTGTATAAAAAAAGGTTTACAGTGCCTGCTTGTAACAGGTTCATATAGATGATTAGTTTGACCAGTCCCAGTTCTTCTTCGTCTTGATGAAGACAGACATTTTTATATGCAGGGGAGGTAGTCACTTAAAGCTACACTAGGTGATTCCCATTTTTGAACAATACACACATCCACAGAAATAGCATACAGTGAAAAACAAATCACTGTTCTATTGTTTTACAGCACTCATGAATGTGCACAAGTAGGAAGAAAAAAGTAAAACGTAACTTTTGAGACCTCAGAACCTTTTGTGTAGGCTTGCTGTGTCCATGGGCTAAAGATCCACCAAGCGGTGGACTGCAGAGTATACATAAATTTTAATAAACATAAGAATCTAAGCTCTTCTTTCGGCATAAGCAAATTGTGCCTATGGTGTAAAGGATATAGCAGTGTGGATTGGTGCCCTGGAATAACAATTTTCATTGTACTGCAGGTTTTAAAAATCTAGCTATGTGGTTGTAAGTTTGTTCATGTTTAGTTAAAACACTTTTATTTATTTATTTATTTTATTTGTTTGTTTGTTTGTCTTTTGTTAACAGGGTTAGTCCACTGGGCAATTAGCCATTTTCAGTGAAGACCCGAGGAGAAAAGTTCCACACAAGGATACAAATGAAAAGGTTTACAATACAATAATATGAATTTGTAATACAATAATATATATGCATTCATGTTATGTATGCAAAAAGAGTACAACAGATCAAGTACTCATGAAAACTTCTTAAAAAGACAACAGCTTAAGATGACAGGAGGTAGAAACCCTTAGTTAACAACAGTCTTTTTAAAGAGAGAGAAAAAATATAAATGATTAAAAATAGAGTTGGAAGAGGGGAGGAAGCATTAAAATAGAGAGGTAGAGGTAGAGGGGAGGGAAATAAAGTTTAGGAGAAATCAAGAGCATAAAGAGTGAGAAGGAGGGTGGGAGGTATAGTACTGTAGGTAGAGAAAAGATGAAAATTAGGTAGAGAAATAGGTCAGCAGTACAGCTGAGGAACCACAGTGTTGGAATTAGTAAGAGTTATTATTAGATCAGGAGAGGAAAAACACTGAATATGGAGCAGAAAATGAAATAAGTAAAAGTTAGGTAGGGTGGTGACAGGTGCAGGAGGGAGAGTTAGCAAGGTAACTCTTCAATTCCCTTTTGAAATGAAAAAAAAAATTGGATAGAATGTATATTGGTAGGGAGGTTGTTCCAAATTTGAGAAATAGAGCATTTATAGAGTAGTCTGCCTATTGTTTTGTTAGGTCTATAGGTGTCACGTAGCTGTTGGTCAGTGCTATGAAGAGATTGTAAAGGTTTGTAAAAGGATATGAGGGTGGATAGGGAGGAGCAGGCTGCAAGTTTGTAAAGCAGAGAATGAGTCATCTGTAGTTGAGAAAGTTGTAAAAGTTGAGGAAGTTCAAGCCACTGAAGTTGTTTTAGGGCAAGGCAGTGATGGGATCTATAAGGGAGGTTACGGGCAAATATGGCTTAGTGGTTGTAAGTTTGTTCAAGTTTAGTTAAAACATTTGTTTGAAGGTGGGTAAATACAGGGGAAGCATAGGGCCCACAAGGGAGAAGGTAGGCTTGAGCTATTAGAGTCCTTGAGGTAATGGATAGGATTTTTTTGTTTCTATACTAAAGACCGGGTTTTTGATTAGTCTTTTTGATGGATTGTTGGATATGAAGGTCAAATTTAAGTTGATCGTCAATTGTGATTCCTAGAAGTTTGGTATGGGAGTCAGCATGTATGACAGAGTTGTCTAGAGAAAAGAGAGTGAAGGTAGTTTTAATGTTGGATAATGATTTTGAAAGGGAAAGAAGAAGCTTAGTTTTCTTTGGGTTAAGAATGAAATGGTTATTGCTTAGCCAATGTTCAGTAGTGTTGACAAAGGTCTGAGTAAGGGAGAGAAGATCGGTAGGGTTGGCAGAGAGGGTAATGAGAGTAGAATCATCAGCATACTGAGTTGCAGCAGGCAGAACAAAGATTGTTAGTAAAAATATTAAAGAGAAGGGGGCCAAGAATGGATCTTTGGGGTACTCCTGTTTGGACGGGCAAGAAAGGTGAGCAGGTGGTCTGCCATCTAACAGATTGCTGTCTGTTAGTAAGATAGCTAGAGAATGAGAGAGTAGTGGATGCAGAGAGATTGAGTTCAGTTAGTTTAGAAAGAAGCTTAGAGTGGGAGATGGTGTCAAATGCCTTGGAGAGGTAAAGGAAAATAAATGACATTAGTTTATTGTTATTTCTTGGCTCTGCAATAGTCTGGGTGAAAAATAAAAGGGCTGTGAATGTACTGTGGTGAGGCCTAAATCTGTGCTAAGAGGGAGAGAGCAGGTTTTCCTGAAGTAGATATTTAAGAAGTTGTCTGTGAATGCATTTCTCTAGGATTTTTGACAGAGGGGAGAGGATGGCTATAGATCGGTAATTGGAAGGGTCAGTGAAGTTACCTCCTTTATGAAGTGGAATAGTATAAATGGATTTCCAAATGTCTGGGGCTGATGCTTCCTTAATAAAATAGCTGATAAGGATAGAAATAGGGTAGGCTAAAGAACTGGCAGCAAGTTTGAGAAATTGTGGGGGGGGGTAGGTTATCAAAGGAAGGACAGCAAGGTTTAAATTTCTGTAGAAGAGATTTTATACAAGCAGTGGAAGTGGGTTGAAGAGAGAAGGTTGAGTGGAAGCAGGTGGTGGAGGGACTGGGAAGTTTTGAATTGTTCATGTTGGGAAGGGTCAGTTTGCAGATAGAGTCAATGAAGCAATTATTTAGTGAGGTGGTTGTTTCAAGAGGTGTTGTATTTGGGTAGGGGTTGGGAGTAGAAGGTTTCCCTGGATGAATTATATTATTCATGGTGTACCAAAATTTTTAGGGTTTGTGGTGTGGGAATATTGAGCTACTTGACCAAAGTTTTTTTTTGTCTTGGACAATAAGTTTTTTTTTGGTAAGGTTTCGTAGTTCTTTGAATTTGAGGACGAGAGAAGGAGATTTTTACTTTTTTCATTGTTTCCAGGTAGTGTCTCTAAGTTTCATGGTTGAAAGTGTACTTTTGGAAAGCCAGGGAGCTGGATTAGATTTGATCCTAATTTTTCTAATGGGTGCTAGGGAGTTTAGTATGTTTAGGAAAGTGTTGTTAAATTAAATAACTGCATCAGTTAGAGGAAGATTAAACAGGTGCAACCAGTTAACAAGAGCGAGTGGGTAGTGAAAAGTATCTACATTAAGGGTGGACAAATGACAACAGTCTCTGTAAAGGTGAGTTTTAAAGGTATGAGAAGATGCCCTTAGTATTGAGATAGAGAGGTAATCACTTAAGGAGTCTGATAAAGTACTAGAACTATTGTACTGATTAAGGTGAGAAGTTAAGATCCAATCAAGAATGGAGCTGGAAGACTGAAGTGAGTGGGAGAAGAGATAAGTTGACTGAAGCCAAAAGGGTTTATACTAAGGCTAGGGGATTGAGGGGAGTGATTATTCCAATCTATATTAACATCACCTAGTGAGATTGTCTCATAAGAAAGATGTTGGGAGATTGCAAAGTTCTTATGTGGGTTAGGTGGCAGTTGAGAAAAATGAGTTCAGCAGCAAGAAATCTGGGAGGGTTAGGGAGAGGGGGGAAGGTTAAGATGTTCAGAGTACATGGTAACCACACCACTCCCTTTTTTTACAAGTCTGTCTTGTTGAAATATGTTGTATCCAGGGGATAAAAATTCAGAATTGGTGATATGAGGTTTAAGCTAAGTTTCAGAGAGAGTTAAGATGTGGGGTGAGTGGTTAGCTATCCGAGCATGTAAGTATGTAAATGCAGGCCCAGAAGCAATTGTATCTATACCTGGTTACTGTGGGGTAGATGCAGAGAGTGGTAGAATGCCCTTGGTCATAGAGCATGGTTTTATGGTACTCCAGTCTGGGGTCTTCACTTTTAAGCTTCTTCCTGAGTCTAGGAGTTGCTGAAGGCTCTTCTATTCAGACTCTTCCTCTCTTCAGGTTCCAGGTGGTAAAGTTAGTGCAAAAGAGGGCTAGATAGCTCTGTGCCTGGCTAGATAAAGGGCTGGAAATGTGACAGATAATGTGAAAGGACAGTTAACCAATTTCATGAGAGAGGGGGTGGTGCCTTGGGGCCCAGGGTAGGGTTAGGTGATGTAAGAGGCTGATGTAATCAATACAGGAGTGTGCGGTCAATCAAACTGGGAGGCTAGAGATTGGCTACCTTTTCTCACTCTTAGCACCAAAAGAAAAGATCAAGTCCCAAATCAGTAGTAGGAAAACAAAAAACACATTTCAAATAACTGAAAGTTGCTGTTTAAGTTTGCACACATCATGAGGTAAAAAAACACTTTAAAACCCATGCCAGTTATTTTTTAGAGTTGTATACATCTCAAGATCACACACAAAAGAAAACAAAAAATGAAAAAATAACAATAATGTGGCTTTTTTCCTTGTCATTACTTCACTAGATAAGCCATGCTTACTTTAGGTAGATGCAGTAAGTGTTGTCACTTGATTGACTTTTTCATATGAACAGCAGCAATTGAGGTTAATTAACAGTTTATGTCTAAATCCTGCATTCGGTGTTTTAGCTGTATGTACTAACCAGGATAGCATACCACCTGTCTGACATCAGACTCCAGATCCTCAAAAAACAACTAGTAAAGAACTGCTGTGATTTCACAGACCATTGAGGTTTCCACTTCTACATACTGGACAAGCTCACTATGAGTCCACTCAAAGAAAACAAAAATGCTATCCTTGAAAAAATGGAGTTAAACTGGCAGATCAGGCTGGACACCCACTGCCACCCTGGTCTGAACTCAAGCATTTCCATTAAAAGTGTGCTTGCACTCAGGAAACTAAACCATAAACCATATAGCTAAAAGACCTAACCAATTATTTGGACATAAACTGGTATTAAAAAAGCATGTATTATTTTAAATAAATATATATTCATATTCTGAATTCTTTGAGTTTAATAATGCTATTAATAGAAACAGCAGCATTGATACCTGGTGGTTGTGTGGAATTAAGTACAATTTGACACTGTACTTTGCTACTCTCTAATCTGTCTTTCCAACAACCACCCCCTTTACTCATGATATACTTTTTCCAATATACAAAATTCAATGTTCTTAAAATCATTGCAAAATGTTATGCGCCTAAATAGCACACTGGATTCAATTTGATTTTTAATAGCACAATTATGCTCATAAATCTATTCTCAAGACTGTGTCCAAAACTGTGTGCAACATTTTATTTTAGTTTGTCTTTGCCAAGGTCTATAGTTGTGGGCCAGAAGCCTCCAATTTGCCAGAGTTGCAATGCAGTATGCTTGTCTATGTCCTAACTGTGGTTCTGCAGCTGCATGTCCCACCCCTCATTTTACACCTTGTCCTTGTGTTGCCACTATGACTTGTATAACAGTTCTTGCCATGACATTTTACATTAAATTATTTGCACAATACCATGTTGTGGAGCATTTCTCACATAGCAAATAGTTTGCTGCATATATGTAGATTATGTTGCAGTGCCCCCCAAAGTGTCTAAATATTGGGATAATCCCTTCAGTAGTGTAAATTTCCACCCCACTATAGCTCAGGTATCTTCATGGGCTGTTCTCTAAGCCATTTCTTTCTTGTCAGAAGTTTGTATGTCAGGGACATCAACTAGGGCTCTATGACATAATCTGACATTGCCTACAACACACAACAGACATCTTACATGTGTCCCCCTCCCAATATATATATATATATATATATATATATATATATATATATATATATATATATATATATATATATAAATAGGCTTATTATTAAAACATTGAACATCAGAATGCAAACCATTCAAAATGTGGATTACATGTTCAATGTTCGGAATATTAATTAGGTTGGAATATCGGCAACCTAATTGAGGCAAAGTCGAATTCGACTTTGGAAGTCCGTTGTCCCCTTTACAGCAGTATGTACAGACCAGATCTGTATTGCACATCTCTGATAGTAATGTTTTTGCAGGGGGCAAGCCCCCCCCTGCATCTACCCATGGGGTGGTGTGCGCCCCAAACCCCCCTGCCACTTATATATTGCAACTCCAAGATCCCACTGCAGTGCAAAAAAGAGTAAATCTCCCAATCCACACTGTCCCGAGATCTCAGTACTAAACACTGCCCATGTATGAGCGACTGCACAGTGGCATTCGCTGAACAGGAGATTCTTAGAATTGAAGGTTGGCAATATGGAAATCGGCCAACTAACATTCGGCATTCCCATGTTCACCAAACCGTCATTCTGCATTGTGATAGTAAACCATGTATATATATATATATATATATATATATATATATATATATATATATATATATATATATATATATATATACAGGGGACATGCAAAGGATACTGCAAGCATCAGCCTTACAAATACTAAACCAGTTCCTCAACATTATTCTGCAATGTGTGCTTACCCAGAACAATAGGGAAGGGAAGAGAACAGCCAGTCTGTGTCATAAGATGGTACTGAATTATAAGTATAATTCTGAAAAGAGACACAGAACATAAAAAAGCATAAAATGTAAAACATTTTCAAAACTTGCTTACAAACAATCCCACCACCTCCACAATTACCCACAACTAGGTCAAGCAGCTCTTTATATACCTATCCCCTGCATCACATTTTGGTTTCCCTCACCATGCCCTCTAGTTACTAAGTAAACTTCAGTCTCGACATGCATGCAAACTGTTGACTGTTCACCTACTGCTTACCTTTGGTAACAGCTCTTAATACATTTTCTTTACCTTTGCCCTCTCTCAGTCAGCTCTTTCCATGCCACATTACTCACCCTTATTAGCACCTGATAGATCTCTCTCCCCTTCATCTTCACAATATTGCCTAATAAACATAAGGTGTGTCTTAGTTTTTATTTAAAATATGAAATGACCTCTGTCTCCTCTTCATTTTGCTCATGTTAATCTGAGCAAGTGACATTAAGGCAACATTGCTGCACAGCTCAGATCATAATGGAATTATTGAAAGCCTGGTAAGTGCATGGATCATTCATAATAAGTGAATGCTGACGATATACTTCATGTAACTGGCATTACTGAATGTTGACTAAAACCAAACTCGATAGACCTTACCCATCTCAATGAGCTAGTGATAAAGTTTTCTGAGTAGTACCTTGCAGTGACATAGACATGATATTGTTGAGCTCCAAAAACAAGAAAAAAAAAAAGAACTGGACTAGATGTAGTAGAATGTCAGGTCTGGTGATGTCTTAAATTCATAATTATCCTAGCTGACCAATCTCTGCCAACACCACAAGGTGAAATGGTTAAACTGATGGATAAAAATCTACTTGCTGTAGTACAGCATAATCTAATCAGTGGCAGACTTTCCTCTGTTTTAAATATCTACCACACTTTCACCACCTGGAAGTTCTCCCTAGGTGTAATCTCTCACTCTTGCTATTTGATGTCAATGGTGGTGCTGCGGTAGCATTGTCATCTCCCAGTAAGACGTTGTCCTGTTCGATTCTCAGCTAAAGCGTCTTCTGTGTGGAGACATGCATGAATGGGTGTTCCTTCGTTGAAGGTTGTGCATCAGGGCTGGCAACTCAGCATGTAAAAATCTACTGCCAATCATTAGCGGACCGGAGTTCTGCTGTGGCGACCCCTAACCGGGAAAAGCCAAAAGACACAACAACAACAACATACCTCAGCCTTGTACTTAAAAATCACATCTCTCTAAACTGCATAATCAAAGATCACCAAAAGTGCACACTATCTTTCATTCAGCGATTACTGTTCTATTATGTCCATTATCATCATAAAAATTCAGGAGTGTCCCCATGCTTACTTTTAGTTCTATGGTGCATGATTATTAAAGCCTTGGGTATATCCCAAATGACTCATGTTCAATTAGCAGCTTGGCTACCAGTTGTGCTTGCTGGAGAGAAAGAGGAACGGTGAGGTGGAGCTTCTTAGCCTGTCTCGAAGGAAGGGTTGGAAGGCAGATGACCAGACTATGGACTCTGCCGGAAATTCCTGGCTGAGACCAGGAATCACTGAATGTGCAGGGGCAGCATGACTGGAGAAGTACCTCTCATGGAAGTTGGAGACACATTTGTCATGTACATCCATTACGTGTCAGTCCTTGGAATATTGTGAGCATGATCAAGGGGAACTGGTGGGATATGAGTGGATGTCCTCCAAATTCCTGCTGTTTGACCCTCACCTCCCACAGAAATGTTTGTCAAAGGCTCTTGTTTCCAAGAGAAATTAATAGATTCATAAGCAAGTACTAAGCCCTTGCAGGCCATTTTAAGCATGATCAGTTTCACGTTTCATGTTTGAATTAACCTTTCTCATTTAGTGTTAGATTGGCCTTACACACCCCATGTTTGCTAACTGGGATCATGCCATATCTAATTTGAGGGATCCATGCATGGGATAAAGCATTTAGGAGTTGCCTCTGTCTATTAGTAGTACAGGGGAGCAGTCCTGGGGTAAACTTTCTATTACCCATCCTTGAATCCAAGTTGTGCTTGAATATGGCTCATCGGATGAACTTTGATTTACATGGACGGGGAGTCTTTTCCAGAGTAGTGGTATCCTCTACAGGATATACCTGTCCCTCCAAGTCGTTCTGTTGATGTTGCAGAAGAGGTTCATATCCCTAGATTGAATATTTCTGATGCCATTTGACTTGCTGCACAATACAGAAAGACTTTGTTATGACAGTGGACTAAAGTTGGTCAAACACTAGGTCATTGTCCACAAAAGTTCCCAAATTCTAAACAACTGGATCAATTCTTGGGGTGTATTATCAATGTGTTAGTTCCCTGGGGTAGACAACTTCTGAAAGGATATGATATGCATTTTTTGACATTTACTTTCAGTCCAAGATTTTGATATCAGTTTTGTTTAGGACAAACCTTCCTGCAAGATGGCTAAGTCATTTGGAGATTCAGTAATTACTTCTTAGTCAGGCAAAACCTTTTGGTATTAGATTTTTCCTTTTGAAAACTAGATACCAAACAGAAGAGGTCTCAGCACTGAATCCCATTCCCTTCGCTGGTGACTGGTTTCTTTGTGGAGGAAGCTTCCCTGTTTTGATCTTCTGCATCCTATTTGTGAGCCAGATGGCAATCCACTTGGTAATGTAGCGGTTTATTCCCACTTTATTTAGCTTTTCTACTACACCTGAGTGGGGGATTGTGTCAAAAGCCTTGACAAGGTTGAGGTATGCAGTGTGTGGCGTTTTACCTTCATCCATTGCTTTAATGACCTTTTCAAAGAAGTCCACCAGGTTGAGTAAGCATACCTTTGACAAATCCAATCTGAGATGGGTCCAGTGTTTTGAAGTTCACTATGTTATTATAGATTAGTTCCATGATAAGTCCTTCCATGGCTTTGCATAAGAGGCTGGTCAGACTTATGAGTCTGTATTACCCGATTCTGTGGAAGGTTCTCCCTTATACTGGGGAATAACTGTAGCTCTTCTCCATTCCCTTGCTACAAAACCTGTATGGAGGCTGAGATTGAATAGTGTTGTTATGGGTGTGGCTAAATCATGCTTCATTCTATTAAGGTGCATCCACAGATATTGTCAGGACCTATTGCTGCAGTAATTTTAGCTTTTGAAAGTGCTTCCAGAACTTGATCTTACATGATAACAGGAAATGAGTTGGTTTCAGGTATATTTGTGGCATACACAGATGGGCAGAGGGGGCTAAACCTTGAGCTAAAGTTATTGGCTAGTAGATTAGCTATATCTTCAGCCTCACTGTAGGCAGCAGTTTTCTCAGTCAGCTCAGCTCATTGATGTTTTGGACTTCTGCGATTATGAACATAATTAAAAAAGCATTTGTGATTGTCTTTGGATTGAGTGGCTATTTTAGCCTCAAACTTGACTTTAGTGGATTTTATTAAACTCCTCAGTTGTTTGATTATTTAGTGACAAGGGGTCTATCATCCTACAAATTAATCGTCTTACGTTTGGTCAGAATTCTCTTCCTTTCTTTGTAAAGCTTGTTGAAACTATAGTTCCACCAAGGGGGCTTGTATCTGAGGTTTGCCCTGTTTTCATTCCTGCGGGATAGAGCTGTATCGAGCTGTATCTATGCATCTGTTTACACGCTGGTATAGTGTGGTGGTATAAATTTCCATGTATTCAACAGAGCTGACTGGGTTGGGTGGGAGTTGAAGCTTACTAATGTATCACTTAGGAATAAGTAGTTTGTCTTAGAGACATTTCTGAATGCTGAAATATTAGCAAGGATAATATCAAAGATGTTGTTCCCGTAGTGGGTACTCTATTTTCCAGGGCATTTGTATTGGTAAAGTCCATGAATTTCTATTACTGGGCACTAGTGGTGGTGTGGGATTCCCAGTCTGTATTTGAATAGTTTATATCACCTAGGAAAATGGTATTGGGTTTAATACTGAGTGATTCCAGTTGCTGTTGATAGTGTGGCTTTCTTAGGTCATTGGTGGAGTTCCATAGCGCTAATATTTGGTGTGGAACCTGTCTGATGTTTATTTAGGCATGAAGAGGCTCAAGTGCATCAACCTGCTTTACCAGCCTTGATCTGATTCTCTTCTAGGTGAATAATGAGGCACCTCCACTTTTTTTCCTCCTTTGCAGTAGCTGGTCTAAATGTTAGGAAGGCATTATATCCCTGCACAGCTGGAATGCTTTCTGATGTTTTAAACCAAGTTTCAGTCATTACACAAGCATCTTGTAGGGACTGCAGTTTCTTTTTCAGGTTCCTAGCATTGATCAGCAGCAACCGTCATATTTACCTTTACTTGCTTCATTATGTAGGTAGGTTTATCAAGTTGGCATTTCTTGAAAAAGGCACTATGGGAGTTTTTAATGTCTGTGCTAATAATCAAAACTCTAGAGGGAAGAGATGTAGGACATCCCTGGCAAAACAGCTTGGTCTGTTCTGTTGATCATAGCTTCCCAGGCTGACAAATATTGGACCCCCTTCAAGTAACACCAAAAACTTTGCCAATTATTTAAGTCAATTACTTTTTGCTCATATAGCAGCAGCATCCTTGGAGAAGGTAGAATGTTGCTTAATACTAGGCTCATACCTGCCTTAGAACAGGGCTGTAGTCGGTGAATTCAAATTTATACACACACACTCTTATTGCTGCACCCCCAACCCAAATGGCATTTAAAAATTGGGCACATCTCTCAAGCTTTTGCCCTCCCCCCACTCAGCACTTAGTGTGTGTAACATTTTCAGCTACTCAGTCAAAAACTATTAAAAGTATAGCTTTAATTTGCAATCCTGTCTGTAAACAAGCTATATACATGTTTTACTGGCATTATTCAAAAGGTTATAGACATAATATGGCCTAATAAAGCCCCAATTATGTACTCTACAGATTACAAACTGTATGCCTGGCTACACCCTTGCTTTGGACACATAGTGTGAGAACTCCATCATGTCTCTCTTTATGTAGTCCAGAGAGGTGCATCTCAAGTCAGTGACACTCACATGCACTATGGCAGAGTCATACTGGTACTTTTTCAAGGATTTAAGTGCATGTGTGATCTGCTGAATATTGACACCAGACAAGCAACTAACCATCTCTTTACTTGATGAGCCTGGTAATAGGTACAGCTGTATGTCTTAAAAAAGAGTCACATATAAATACAATGTTTTTCTGGGGACATGCCTGCCTTTTGGGCTCAGCATCCATGAATTTAGAGCTCTTCATGCTATGTGAGGTGGTAGGCTTAACTTAAGTGTGTTTTGTGCTGCAGTTTGGAGGTCTTTGGGGTTTAGGGAAGTTCATCTTTAGACATAACAAAAAACACTCAAAATAACAAAAATATAAAAAATATATATAAAAGAAAAATCCAAAGAAGTAGAAGCCACGCTGTAAGGATCTGTTCAGATTTTTTAATACACACTGGTACCTCGGCTTTTTGCCTTCAACAGATAAAACACAGTGCAAAAACAACCATCTTTTATACACAGGTTCAAACCCCTACTAATTACAATCAATTAACTTCAAACAATTCATTTTTTAATTTTTAAGTCTTTTAAAGTGCCAACACCATATCCTAACATATATACATTAAATACTAAATAAGCACATCTTAAATAAGTACATTTAAATACATTTTAAAACTAAATAATTAATTAATTATTTATTTCTAATACTTAAATATTACAATAGTTTAACACTTTTAACATCTTTACAAGCTTATTAATTCGCCAATTTTACTTCAAGATTGAGGCCCCCAGGAAATAAAATCCTATAATTTAGAATAAATTTACTTTCTAATTCATTTAACTTCTTAACATCTCCCCCTTTAGATAGAATAGGCTGTGCTAATATACTAAAGAAAAAAGAAGTAACATTGCCCCCATGTATGTTCACAAAATGTCCAGCAACTGGATTTTTCATATTCTTATTACGGATGTCCCTCAAATGTTCCATAATTCTAACAAGCAGCTCTTTTTGTTTTCCCAGTATACCATTTAATGTCTTCACAACCACAACCCACAATATAAACTACACCACATGAATTACAATTAAATCTACTTTTACAAACAATTTTTTTATCATTAATACAACTGCCCGGAATGGGACTTCCTGATCTGACACTGAGTAGAGAGTTCTTAGAAGTAGTGCATAATTCTGGTGTAAGTGTACTTAACTAGTAAGTTATGCTCTCCATGTAATTATACCTGCACTTCCTAGAGTGCATTGGCTTTTGGTGCACTACATAGGCATCTATAAGACCTTTAGTGCTAGCATATTTTGTTCACTCATGACATGGCTCCTTCCTATCTAAGGAGCTTGTGGTACCTTGCTACCCTACCTGGGTTCTGCACGTAGCCTCTCTGGAGTTTTAGCAGTTCACTGGGACATCTTGAAACTTCTGGATTTCATTCATTCTTTTACCATTGCCACACCTGTGGAACCTGCTACAGTGGTGGCTTTGAGTGTCTGTCACTGGCTGGCTTGAGAAGGGCACTTAACTCTTTTTGACATGATATTTGAAGGGTGCGGTAAGTTTTAACTGTTTAATTGGTATTCATGAATTTTTTAAATTATTGTTATAACTTTTTAATTTTTTGTAAATGTAGCATATTGTTTATCTCTTAGTGTTTTATGGTGTTTAATTTGAATTGATGTTAATGGTGTTTTGTAAAGTTGAAGTCATGTAGATTTGTTGAAATGCTTTCTGTGCATAAGGCAAAGTCTAATGTCTGACAAGAAAATAAACTGTTCAATGTACTGCATAAAAGCCAGAAGCAACGAATATTTGCTTGGCCTGCCGAAAGCCAGAGTGTTACTTACAATGATTGTGCATAATAGTGGCAGGTACTTGGCCTGTTATTTTCTTTTTTTTTTAAAAAAAAAACTCTTTATTAAATACTTTTATGGTAATAGATTGTACATACAACATATAACATCTTGGAAACACTATGTCTACTAAACACGTCTAGACCACACTAAAAAACAGTAAGAAACTATTTACAGATATACATTGCCCAACAAAATATAACACAGGTACATCAAGATAATAGGCAAAGGCACATACAAAAATATGCAATCATTTTAATATATGATCAAATAAAATTCTCCAGAGTTCTTTAAGTATTGGTTTATGATTGACATTGTGGAACAAATATTTATGTGCTTTGAGGTGCTTGATAGCCAGAGATTTAAAGCCTCCCCATTCTAAAGAGTGCCTGTTTTTCCAATTCAAAGAAATATAATATTTAATTAACATAAAAATAGAGATTAGGACTTTATATTTCAGCTCGGAGAGATGGCCTGTTATTTTCTAGTGGATGGCTGTATTTTAGATTGTGCAATTATAAAAATATTGAGAAAGAATGAGCAAATATGTATCTGAATAAAAATGCATTTGCTTGGCTGTGCGAAAGTAAGACTATTACTTTAATTTATGTAACTTTTAGTGCTTGTCTGCTTACTGGGAAGGCAATATAGTAGAAATGTGTTCTCATGTTGTTAAGATCTGTTTCTGAATTAAAACCCATGTGTTTGGCCACCCATAATACACAGAATTGCATTCATTCATGTGACTTTTATTGCTGGGCTGCTTAAGGAGAATACAATTTATTTGTAAACTGCTGATGGATACGCTCATTATGAACCATTGTGTACATGATGTCACTAGCAAATCTGCATTCTGTGTCAATCATGCTACATTAGCATATGCCATCACCGGGTTCTGAATTTTCAATCATACAGGCCACACCCACTCCTGCAGGGAAACTGTCAGGGCGTATAATAGACATCAATAAAACCAACTTGCCCACAAGCAGCACACTGGATAAATTACATCAGTCATTGTTTCTTTCACATTTCTCACAATCAAACATCAGATTGTGCACACAAACCATGTACATGAAAGTATGTAGTCATTATATGATGACTGCCAAAAAAATTATATGACTTGTGGGTGGACAGTGTGTGTGTCTAATAGCAAGTTTGAATACATTATTGTGTCTGCTGTGTTTTTAATTTTTTTTCTTAATGTGATATTAGAAGTTTACAGAATGTAACTATCACTGTGTGGTGGTATAGGTGGGATAGAAAAACAAATGCAGATTGTTAATGATTATTGATGTTGTTTGCTGGAGGGGTAGTGTTTACCAAAAGGCAATGCAGTTATCATATCTTCTAAGGACAATAAATGAATGGGACTTTCAGTGAACGAATGGCTATAGCTCTTGTCTTTCCAGGTAAAAGAAAGAGGTTGATCAGGTATGGGAAAGGGTGACTGATGGTGGAAATAAAAAAAAAACACAGAGCCACCAAAAAGTAGTATTGAGAGTTACATAATTTCTGGATGCATATGTGAATTATATCTTTCACTCTTCCATGGCTAAAATGAGCCAAAGGGGTAGCTACCCAAGCATATGCTGTTGGGTGGAGCACAGCCAGCACTGCAGAAGATGTGTCAGTCTGTCTCAGTAAGTCAGTGGTACTTAGGTTGCTGGGTATAAGTGCAGTATTGATAGGCATTGAAGCAGCTGTATGTTTTAGAAAGTGTAGAACTGTAATAAGTAGCTAGTATAGCTCCTTGCTGCAGTCTACAGTACTTTTTTGTTCTTAACTTTGGTTGAGAGGACACTGTCTGAGGGACTGGCCAGGATGGGTTTGGCTTTTATATTCCAGCAAAAATAAATGACACTCCATTGGATTTGAATGATCACATCTTTAGAAAGTCCTACACTGTTTGGATCATTCTCTCCACTTCATCATTTGATTGCTGGTATCATAGAATCATTGTTTAATCTGCAAAACCTCAGTATTAGTGCAGATTAATATTGTAACTTGTAGACATCTCATCACTAAGTCCACATACAAAACTCATGTGGTAGTGTACCATATTGCAGCCAGTTCTGTGCAGTGCCCTGGTTGTTATTGGTTGTGAGCTCCCCCTTCCCACACACACACACACACACACACACACACACACACACACACACACACACACACACACACACACACACACACACACACACACACACACACACACACACGCACACACACACACACACACACACACACACACACACACACACACTGTAGCTGGTATTCATAAATCTTGTCTTCTTGTCTGCTATTGAGCAGGACTTGTGTGCCATAGAATAGGACACAAACATCTGTTGCAGTTCATAAAACTCATTGCACAATGGAACAAGAGTCAGTGCATGATCTTGCTCCATTGTGCACCAGTAATACCCCAAGCACCAATTATCTCTACACTGTCAAACCCCCAGTGCCTTCCAACAGCTCTGCTGCATGACTTGAAAATCCTTACTAACATCTCCTATGATGAAAGCAATATTTTGTCCCACCTCTCACATAGTAATGCTGGCACACTTCTGCCAATGGGAGCTCACATAGTACAAAATGGTAATGAATCTGCTATCATGCCTAACAACTGTGATTTCTTTAAAGAATTATGGAACATCACAATGCAGGGGTGTAAGACAATTTGTGAAGGCAGTTTGTGCTTTACCAAGTAGCTAGGTGTATTAGGTTCTTTTGTCCAACATTTATAAAAATAAGATTGAAATTATATGCTGTTGCCTGGGACAGTCCTTAGCAACATACTAAACACAGTGTAAAAGATGCATTTACTCATCTGCACATTGTATTCTTGAATGCCAGATCCCCTCACAAAATATGCACATGTTGTGACAGAACATCACCAGCAGGAGCTCCCACAGCTGCAGTGGATACTCTGTAATGGGCACTGTGTGAGGTGCCAGTACCTCTCCAGTCATTGATGCTAAAAGCGAAGATGAGGCACGCTCATACATAAGTCTGAAATGCTAGACACAGGACTGTACTCATGTGTTTTGCCCCCAACTGGTCATGCAATACTTGGATCCTCAGCTTAGACATGTCAGCAGCTGCTGCTGAGGTAGTCACAAGGTGCACTGTTTGCTGACTGAAACCAGACTGCCTAACAACTGCAGTAGGCAACTGCATTTAACAAACAGAAAAATCAATCATCCCCACTGCTGTCCAAAGACAGACCTTGCACCTAGGCATGCTACATGATTGCAACTTCTATTACAGAGGCATCCAAAATGGCAATAAATGTGTGATTATTAGCTTTTCAAGCAGCAAATGCATCAACCCCTAGGACCTGTGGTCATACTCACTTTCAGGCCTTGAGTCATCAGATAGATTGGTATGCCTACTATGACCAATGTCTATGCATGATGCTACACTATATGAAGAAGAAGAAAGAAATCATACCAAGCTACCTAATTCCCAATACCTGTCAACATTTCTAAATCTATAGCAACCACGTCTTATACAGCTAGCACCTGAGGTAAGTGTATTCTTTCACTTTAGAGCATGGCATGCTGATCAAAAGCAGATAAGGCAATCACTACAGATACAAACCTATGTCCCTCTCTGAAGTAGACGTCATGCAAAGTTCTCCACTACACGTTAATAACAAGAGATAAGTATAAGACTCACCAACATGATACAAGTTGATGGAGCTGTATCTTGTTATTTGGGTACCTGTAACATCCCCTTATCTGGCACCCTCCTCAACCTTAAGTTGAAGAGTAAAATGAAGGGTCCTTTCATACTTGTGCATCCTCCAGAAAAGTCCTCTCACTCTATGTAATACCAAAACAAAAAACAATTTCTAATTTTGAAACTGTAGCAAACCACCTGTTACATTTGTAGCAAGTGAATTACACAAACTTTTACCAGACATGAAGTGCTAAAGTGCTTAATTCCTGACAGGAAATGCAGTATTGGCATTCATTTCTATAATGGGATTCAGAAATGCTGGTACAGAAATGAACGGTGGTATTACACTGTAGGAGTTGGGTTTGGCAAAAAGGTTAAAGTCTTGACCTCAGAGGCACAAGGCACAGGGTTTGATTCTGATCTTGGCTAGGCTTAAAATGACCCTTCAGGACAGTTAGCCTACTAGTCAGCTTTGAACCTTCAGCTATAACCAGTTTATTTAGTGCTTGAGACATGAAAGCCAAGAAATTAACTTTGAGAGCAAAGTTCAAGAAATGAATCTTGGTAGCCACTTTGAGAACATATAATAGAGGGTTATGATTGGAAACCCAATCATAATTCTTTATAGTACATGGAACTTTATCTGCTCCATGCACTACCAATTACAGAAAAAAGTGTAGGAGAATAAAATGTTTTACACATCTTTCAAGCCTTTGAAAGCCAATAAAACACTTAGCACTATCAAATAGTCAGCAGGCAAAAGAAAGTATCCCTCTGTAGATCTAAAGGCTTTAAGAGCTGTTTAATGCTTCATTCTGCCATACTAATGAAGATGTGACAGTGTTTGAAAGCTGCTTTACCTTATGTTTCTATTATTTGCTGACACAAAACTGCCAGCTGTTAGTCCCTAGTACAAGACCTGATCTTAACAGTACTTAGGTGTCCTTAACAAACTTTTAAGCACCTCTAACTGCTGTTAAGATCAGGTCTCACTCTAGAGAAGTACTTTGCAAGTTTATCTTTTTCCTGATTTCAGAAAATAATCATAACACTCCCTGCACTACAAGAGATATAAGACACATCAACATGTTATATGAATTGCTTCTACATCTATACCTCCAAGAACATTTATGGAAAAAGGTTTAAGAGGACCTGCTTATCAAATGTGAGCATGATGGATCCCTATATCCCAATCTATTCACTTTCTTCCTATAGGCCAGTAGTTTGGACCTTCCTCGTTTTCCTGTCCTTCATGTCATTGACCCTCCTTTTGCCCAGTCATGGCCATCCAGAGCATTGACATCAGCTACTACCTCAACTTAGCTTAATTCATGCAGGTCTTTTTTGCCTGTCTAGCTCATCAGGATATCACTGTGAGATCAGAATATTAAAAATAACTTAGTTATCCTCTGCTATAAAGTTCATCTTCTGAATCCTTTGACAGATCCTTATATGTAAAATGTTTCTAACATTAGTAAAGTAACCTATTTTGACATGCTACATTTTGTATTCTTCTTGAAAATAGCTATATTTTATGACAATGCAAAATAATGCCGACCAAATTAAATGGCAACAAATCTATAAGATTATGCAACAAAGTACTCTTTCTGTTGCATCGGTATGGCACATGTACCCATAGCAAAGTGTTTTAATCAATTTACATAGCAGTTAATTAATCCTAAGCCTTGCAACAGCACTATACACCAACTAATAATAATAGCTCTCGTCCACTAATTATCCCCACTACAACAATATGTTACACTAATAATCCTGCCAATAGCTGCCCATTTTACCTCTTACCACATCAACCTAAAAGAATCAATTCAGTACCAAACTACCCCATTTCTTACCCACAAAAAATTAAAAATAACATTATAATATCTTCCTCAATCTTTAGCACTAAACCCATTCAACAGGCCCAATACAACCTACTCCCTCACCATAATTCCCCCAGAATCTCCCAGGAATATGACAGGGACCTAATTAAATTCCTAAAAACATTAATTAATATAGCATCCAAACTAAATCTCTTAGAGACATTCACCCAAACCCTGGCTCAAAAACTAACCTAAACTGTAGACCTTCCCAACATGCCAACCATTGCCAGGGTTGATTAAACCCCCCTAGGAAGACAGCTGATATCTTAAGATTAAGCATCAATATTAGAAGTATTGTAAACAAAATCCGTGAACTACACGCTAGTCTTTCTCTATACTCACTTGATATTGTACTAACGACCAAAACATGGCTAAAACCTGACACTAGCAATAATGAAATTCTTCATCCTGTGTATAATATCCTACTGGTGGACAGAAAGGGCAAAGGGGGGGGGGGTAGTCATCTATCACCTTACTCTAAAAACATTAGATCATAATGCCCACGACTTTGACAATGCTGAAGTGATTTTCACCAAGCTAAAAATTAATCCTAAAAAAACAGGTAAATATAATTGGAACCTATATACCACCCAGAAACAACCTCTCCACACTAGAAAACATACTGCATTGGACTGCAAAAGCACTGCCCAGAAAACAATAATCATGGATTATTTTAATATAGACCGGTTAAACCTGTAACTCCGAAAACCCCACTAATCATGTTAACCTCCATAGCTTCACGCAAATCATCCAAACACTCACTAGAATTGACAAGTGATCTAGCAGGCACTCCTTTCTTGATTGGATATTAACAAATAGACCAACTCTCTCCTTTCACTCTGGCTGTCTCCCAGCCTCAGTGACCATCTCTGCTCAGACAATGTATATACCTATCAGGGCATACTACTTACTATCTAATAAGGAATAAAAAAAACTTAAACCACAAAGACTTCACATCCACCCTCAAATATTGTAATTGGACACCACTTATGCAACCCCCCCCCAGAAGATGCTGTTAAGTATTTTAACTTTACCTTCATAAAGAACTTGAATGCACAAGCTATTCCCAGAACTATAAGAATTAACTCCAACATTGCCCCATGGCTAAGCAAAGAAACCAGGTCACTGCTAAAATCTAGGGACAAAGCCTGGGATCAGTGGCACAACACTAGGTCCCAAGCTGCTAAACAAGCTTACAGTGAACTCAGAAATAAGGCAAAGAGACTAGTCAAACAGGACAAGATAAACTACTACTATGATATCCAAATTAAATACCAAAACAACCCACAAAAGTTTTGGTCATCTATCAATAACATCCTCCTACCAGGTAAAGCTAGCACACCCTCCCCGTCTACTACTAATAATTCAGGCAGCATAGCTACCCAATTCAATAAATACTTTAGCACGACTATTTTAGCCCTCTCTAACAATCACAACTCCACCCCTACTCTAGTTCCTCCTATATCATGGAATAACAACAACACCTTTTCCTTGCAACCTGTCTCAACTAATATGATAAAAAATTGCTTAAAAAACTAAAGCCCACAACACTAGTTGCTGATAGTCTACCAGCAGATTTTCTTAGAATCTCTGCCAATGCAATTGCCTACCCAGTATCCATCCTTACTAACAGATCCATTTCTGAAAATCATGGAAAATGTCACATATTATTCCATTACACAAAGGAGGCAATTCAACAGAACTGTCCAATTACCCACCAATTGCTATCAACACCCCCCCTTCCAAGATTCTAGAGAGATATATATCCACATGCAAATTATGGACTGCCTACATACTAACAAACTTCTGTCCAATACTCTGCATGGTTTTCGTCCCTTCCACGTTGCTACCACTGCTCTAATGTCTTTCACTAATACATTTAACCATCACAGAAATAATGGCAAATCTGTATACTCTACATTTCTCGAGCTATCCAAAGTCTTTGATATTGTCTCACATAGCAAACCGATTAATGTCCTCTCTGAGCTGAATCTAAGCCAGTCTACTCTTGTTTGGTTCCAGGACCATCTATCTGGGAACTAGCAAGCTGTACAATGGCAACAAAACCTTTCTCCTGTTCTTCCTGTAACCCTAGGAGTTCCTCAAGGTTTCATCTTAGGCCCCCTACTTTTTACACTATTTATGAATAATCTCCACACTTCAGCACTGCATGCTTATGTTGTTCAGTACGCAGATGATTACACACTAATATGGCTGCTCTTTCTTTATAAGAACTACAATCACTAACACAAGACTCTTTCTCTGCAGTTGAAGCATGGCTAATGCATTTCCAGCTAATTCTAAACTGCAATAAAACCAAGTTTATGCTTTTCCATCCTGCTGTGCCCCTCCCCTCATTTAACACTTTATCCATGAACAATATCATCCTCTCACCAGTAGCTCACATTAAACTTTTGGGGGTTGTGATAGGCAACAGCATAACATTTGGTATCCATATTTCCCAGACCATAAAGAAAGGGCTCAAAGAACTTGCTACACTAGATAGAAATAAGCAGTATCTTACAAAAAAACACAAAATCAACTATTGCACAAACACATCTTATCCCAACTCATCGCTATGCCTCGCCAGTTCTCACTAACCTAAGAAAATTGGTTTCAGCAAAATTAAACTCCTGTTATAACAGGTTTGCCACTAACTCTCCCTTCCGATTGCATCACTGTACAGCACTCAAGCAGGTTAACTGGTTAGACCTTCCTCAATGCTTACTTTATAACCAACTAACTATGGCCCATAACATTTTCAACCAGCCAGGAAAAAAAACCCTGCCCTTTAAAATCTACTACATCCAGTAATAGGACTCTTCACTCTAGCAATAAATCCCTAATAAATGTAACCAAAGCCAATAATCTTGCAGGAGGCTCTCTCTCTTCTCAAACTACATAGCTCAAATCTGAGGAGACTCCCTCTTCTCAAACTACATAGCTAAAATCTGGAATACCCTGCCAATTAATATAACATCTACTACTACCTTACCTCATTTAAAAAATACTAAAAACTCACAGATCTAAAACATGGTTATGTACATGCACTATCCTTGTTAGACTGTTTTTTTTAATCTATGAATGGTTTAACCCACTCTTGCTTTGACTCTGTAAAACTGCTTAATATACTGTTTGTATACCTACCCACTCTTGCTTTGACTCTCTAAAACTGCTTAATATACTATTTTTGTGAACATTTCTCTGTGATATTAGATGTACCAGTATATTGTCACTGTGTACATAGGATTTTATTATACGTTGAAATTGCATATGTACTTATGTACATTTATTTGTTTTATGTGGAGCTTTTCTCCCCAGGCCTCTGCTGAAAAAGGACTTGTGTCCAGTCGGACTTTCCCAGTAGACAAATGTAAAATAAGTAAATAAAAATAATAAATATTATAATGAGAAGTAAATATGTTTCAGTAGGCATCATACACAATGAAACTCATACTGGGATTCATTTTATGAACTCTGACCTTACAGTGTTGCAGCTGTGTACGTTAAGGACTCCATTGCATGTTAATGTAGCCTAAATACTGTGGCCTGCACATACAGGCATGTGTACAATAAATGCAATGTGCTTGTCTCTCCCAATATTGCAACACACAGCAAATATGACATCATTCAAAATGTTACAGAAACAACAGGGATCCTTAGCAGCAGCTCTATATAAGAGCCAGATACCTGGACTTCTGAACAAAGTAGAACAGCACCAAAATAGGCTCCCTATTGATATAGTGGCACTCAAAATGCCAAGTGCTGACAAGCCAAAAAAAAGCCTGAAAATCCTTGAGAAGTGCGATTCTCAAAAATCAGTCTTCTCCTTTAAACATCTGCACCCACAGACCCTGAAATTATATATACCAAGTCTGTGATTGCCATACCTTGGAAAAAAGGGAATATTCCGAGAAATGGCCATCTTGGATTAAGTATATGTAAGTCCATTTTATTCTGCTATTCAGTCTCTGTGTTTCAGGACTTGTTCTAGCAGATCCTGACATTGCAAATGGTTGCCATCAGTGGCTCGTTTAAGCAACAGTGTCAGTGATAACTGAAATGTGACTGACAGAGCTACAGTCCCGTGACATCAAGACCACTCAAACTAACCATGTGTGTCTGCAATGTCTTCCACCATGGATTTGTCTTCCTGTTGCTGAGAATAGCTGAGCAATTTGCATAAGGAGCTATAAGAGGAGTAGCCAAATTTCACATTCACCAGCATGGGTCAAGAGAGGAGTCCATTATTTCATAGGGCACATCTGCATATATCAAATTCTGTTGGAGGAGGAGTCATTGCCTAAGAGGAAGGTCAGGTTTGTCATATGGGCTGGAAATAGGTTGATGCCTGGCAGTTAACACTGATATATTCAAGGACGGGGAACAATATCTACATAAATGGCTGGCCTGCCTGGCATCAGCTGTAGCACCTGGAATAATTGCAGTACACCTGGCTGAGAAATGGCACTCTCTACCTGTCCATGCTGAGTATCAGATGACAACATACAGTTGGTATATACTCCTTTCTCAATATAGCGTTTATTCCAAGCAGTGCTAATGTACTTAAGAAATAATAATAAAATGACAATAAAAGACAAGAGATAACTTTATTACATAAAATGGCAATAGCATATACTGCCACCATGACATAGTAGTCTAAAAGGGAATAAAAAAGAAAAAGAAACAATAATTCAAATAGATAGAATGACCGAATGATAACTAGATCTCAAGGGATAGTTGTCTCACAATTAATCAATTAGTCTCAATAAAGTTCAAAGCTAAAAAATTCTTGTAGTCAAAAACTTCCAGTAAAGCTTGATTACTTCCAAAAGGTTTTAATGAATTACATTTAAGATAAATAAAGCTTAGGTCTTATAAAAAAATACAGGATTCTTAACCCCTCAAATAACCTCATGAATTTGTTCTAAAGTACTAACATAAGATGCAGGAACACCCCATTTATGAGCAGTTAAATATCTGAGAATATTCTTTAGACTTGGTGGGATTTCTGTGCTAGAAAGAAAATACTAGAGTGAAGACCTAGTGAGTACATAGGTATTAAGTACCAGATAACTCTATACATCGATATCTCTGCAGTGACTGAGACCTGGTTCAAGGCTCCAGACAGCACCCCTGCACTATCAGGCTATAACTCATACCACACTTTTCGGCCATTTAACCTAGACTGAAACACTAAAGGCGGAGGTGTGTCCATATTCATTAAGAATATCCACACCTCCAGGCTAGTTGCGCAGCATAATGCATCTGAGGTTATCCAAGTGCAATTAACTCTGGGCAAAACTGCAATCCAAATTGTAGCTTGCTACAGATGCCCCACCATGCCCCAGGATTCCCACTCCTCTTTTCTTGATGCACTGGAAAAAATTAGGGTTCAACCAAATATCCTAATAATGGGTGACTTCAACTACCCCACCATTAACTGGGAAAACTACTCGTGTACAAACTCCTTAGCTCAACACTTTCTGGAAATCATAAACTCCAATACCCTGGATCAACTTATCCACACACCCACCACGGGCAACAATATCCTAGACCTAGTCATTACCAACATGAGTGACCGGTGTTCCACACCTGAAGTCAACTCCTCGTTGGTCCGATCCGACCATAAGCTAATCACCCTTGATATCCACATCCCGCCCCCAGCCCCCATTAAGGAAGCCATGGCAAAAAATGTCTCCAAAGCCAACTTCATGCTTCTTAATACAGAAGTGGTGAACTTCATGACACCCATGCAGATGGACAATACAGTTACACAGTGGTGCAGTGGTTAACATTGTTACCTCACAGCAAGAGGTTCTCTGGTTTGATTCTCGGCTGGGGTGCCTTCTGTGTGGAGTTTGCATGTTCTCCCTGTGTTCGCGTGGGTTTCATCCGGGTACTCCGGTTTCCTCCCACATTCCAAAGACATGCATCTGGAGCATTTCTCCCAGGGCCTCTGCTGAAAACAGGCTCTGTGGAACCTAGTCGGACTTTCCTGGACAACAAATGATAAATAAATAAATAACTGCTGAATCCTACACAAATGCACTCTATAAGCACTTACACGAATGCATGGGTCATGCTATCCCAAACAGAACCAAGATGCTATTCTCAAGAAAAGAATGCCAATCTGGTGGTCCCCTGCCATAAACAAGCTGTACAACAGAAGGAAGAAACTGTTGCAAAAGAGAGTAAAATCCCATGCGTGGAGGAGCTCCCTGGTCAGCCTCAGTAAGAAGCTGAGATCCCTTATAAGATTCTCCAAAGCTAGCTACGAAAACAAAATCACCACTAATTCTAAGGACAACCACAAAACATTCTGTAGCTATGTCAAGAATCTCGATGGCAATACCCAGATCTGCTCTGAGTTACAGCATAACAGCATGAAAATTACAGAACCAACTGATATTGCCAACATCCTGGCAGAAAGGTTCAGTGCTAACTTTACGCCCCCCCCTCACCCCCTACAGGAAGAATGCAGAGTCCCTGTAATCACAACTATGCAGGTAAAAGCTGCACTCTCTAAAGCCAAAAACACAGCATCCATGGGACCGGACAACATCCCAGGCTGCATTGTACATGAACTTCAGAACAAACTGGCTCCCCACTTAAGCACCATGTTCAATAATAGCCTTGCATGAGGCTTTGTGCCCATTGAATGGTGCACAGCAACAGTTATCCCACTCCACAAAGGGGGAGCCACCACTGATCCCGGGAACTAATGACCTATTAGCCTGATGTGCATGGTCTGCAAGGCCATGGAATGTATCATCATGGAACTCATAAACAAAGACATTGGTAACCTCCAAACTCTGGATCCCACCCAGTTCGGGTTTGTGAAAGGCAGATCATGCCTCCTGAATCTGATCGACTTCTTTGAGGCAGTCACCAAAGCCGTAGATGAGGGTAAGGTGGTTCACACAGCCTATCTTGACCGCATCAAGGCTTTCGACACCATCCCCCATTCTGAAAGTATAGCTAAACTCACTAAACTAGGTATAAATCCCTACATCACAAGATGGGTTGCCAAGTGGCTCACTGACAGAAACCACACTGTAAAAGTTGCAGACACCAAATCTGACCTCAAACCAGTGACAAGTGAAGTACCACAGGGTTCAGTCCTGGGACCTCTCCTGTTTGGTATCTACTTCTCTGAAGTACAGGGTAACACAGAAGGCCTCTGGCTAATGAAGTTTGCAGATGACTGCAAACTAGGAGTCATAGTCAAGTCCCCAAATGATGTGGACATCCTACAGAAGGGCCTCGCTGAGACAGATGCCTGGTGTCAGAGCCGAGGCCTCAAGCTCAATGCCAAAAAGTGCAGTATCATCCCCTTTGGTAAAAACTCTGTACCCATGAACTTCCACATAGGCAGCAATCTACTTAACACTGAATGTGTGATAAGAGACCTTGGGACCCAGGTGAACAGTAGTCTCTCCATTGATAGTCACATTGCCACAGTAGTCAGAAAGTCCTTCTACGTGGCACACCTCATCATAAAAGGGTTCTCATCCGGGAAAAAAGAGGTCATTGTTCCCCTCTACTCGATACTCATTAGACTCATTAAAGCGTACAATGCCCCTTTTGGAATATACCTCACAAGACATCTTCAGCAGCTGGATAGGCCACAGAAGTACCTCACAAAGAGGATTACTGGCCTCAGACAAATGCCCTACACTGATCATCTCAAAAAACTCCAGCTTTATTCTGTAGCATATCACCTACTCTGAGGTGATCTCTGTCTAACATATAAACCTATGTCAAACCCAGAGCTGTTGGACATGCTACACCTAAAGAAATCCCAATCCCTCCGAGCTACACTCTCTAAGGACCTAAACCTTGTCACCACAATAAACAGGACATGCTGGAGGGATAGATTTCTGTCTCAGAGACTTCCCATACTGTGGAACAGGCTACCCATCTATGTCAAGCAAAGTTCTTCATTAGCACTCTTCAAGAAAAATATTGATGAGTAGATGAGAAATAGGTAATAGACCCTGGGGATCACTTCTGTGTCTCTGCTCGACAGTGGCACAGGAAAATAACTTTCTTTGGTGGCGTAAGCCAGGGAACCTTGTTGACTAGGCTTACGTAGGCGTTGGGCCAATAGCCTAGTACCTACCTATGAACCTATGAACATACAAGGCCAAGTCAAACTCTGAGCTGTTGGACATGTTCCACTTAAAGAAATCCCAATCCCTCAGAGCCACACGCTCCAGGGATCTAAACCTTGTCATCACAATGAACAAAACATGCTGGAGGGATAGGTTCCTGACCCAGAGACTCCCCATACTCTGGAACAGACTGCCCATACATGTCAAGCAGAGCTCCTCCTTGGCCCTCTTTAAAAGGAACCTTGACGATTGCATGGGAGATAGGAAATTTACCCCGGGCATCACGCCAGTCCCCTACTAGACAGGGGTCCAGGGAAGTAAATATTGTGAGAAGAAATATGCGGGGAATTGTTTGGCTAGGCTTGTACAGGCCCTAGGGCCAATAGCCTAGTACCAACCTGTAACCCTATGAACCTATAACTGTGTATTGCTTTGTGGCATACACTAGTATATGTGATATCATACCTCAATACATATACTTCTCCTTCCATGTGCTACAACCACAATATTCTGAGTACAGCTATATCTAAAGTGGTCCCTGTGGTTTCATAGTCAATGAATTAATATTCTGTGTACCACTAGCACATTGTTCTGCACACAGCCACATGTAAAGTGCAATCTGTTTTTCAGTACAGATGAATTGCTGCCTCCTTGTGTCATTGCCATTGGATTCTGGGACAGCAATACATAAAGTATTCTCTGTATCTCAGCAAGGCATTAACTGATATCTTCATGTGGCACTACCACAGTATCGAAGGGACAATGGTGCCTAAAGTGTACTCTATGTCTCCACTGTGCTAAGGACATCTGAGCATGAAATAAACCTACTGCCACAGTGTTCTGTGGACAGTAGTACAGAAAGCAGACAGAAAGGTAAAATGTGCCACAAAATATAAAGTAGTACAGCAACCTTGTTTTTTAAACAAATTTACATTTATATAAAAGTATTCAAACTGTATTAACAAGTTCACATTTTTAAACATTATACTTCACATGTATTGCAATACATCATATAACTTAAACAACATTACATAAATTATTCAATTCCTTACCTTTTTTAAAACAAGAAACTGTGTAGCTTTGAAATACCCCCTTCAAATCAAGTAATCCCAATTCATCCTGTTCCACTGAAAGAAATAGGTTATCCCACTTGACTCTTGCTGTTTTCCCCTCCCAGATAAAATCCTTCAACTCTTTATTTGCTATCCACAACTTCACCTCTGGTTGATAAAAATATGCCTGACCTGTGTATAAATCTAACGGGACTAAAAACATTTACTATCCATATCCATATAGCAAAGCTTCCATTTTCTCAGTTTTTGTATTATATTTTGTTTAGTCTCTTCCCACATATCCTTAGGTGCCACACCAGAATCATTTTTAATCCATACTCCTAAATGCTTCATTTTATCATGTCTCCATAAATATGGATATTGCTGAACCAGTTTATATGTGGGTACATAATTTACCGCTATTGCCTTTGTTTTTGCTTCATTAATTTTGTATCGTGAAAAGATATGAAACTGTCTCAAAATGTTCCACAGCACTGTAATGTTTCTTTCTGGTTTTGTCAGGTATAAAATAGTTTGTGTCTTTCAGCTTTTTCCCGGTCAGGGGTCGCCACAGCAGAACTCCAGTCCGCTAATGATTGGCAGTTGATTTTTGCGTCCCGGCTTGCCAGGCCTGATGCACAACCTTCAACGAAGGTACACCCATTCACGCATGTCTCCACGCAGAAGACGCTCTAGCTGGGAATCGAACAGGACAGCATCTTACTGTGAGGCGACAATGCTACCGCAGCACCACCACCGCAGTCAACTGTCAGGTATAAAATAGTATCATCTGCAAATAGAACCAGCTTTTCTTGACTACTGTACCAATTACATTCTTGAATTTCTGAGTAGCTTATTTTCTTTGCCAATGATTCTAAATATAATGCAAATTACAAAGGGGTAAGAGGACAGCCCTGCCTGGTTCCTCTGTGCAAACAGAAATTATCAGAGAGAACCCCACTCTCTTTAATTTTCACCTCCGATCCCTCATATAGCCTCCTAAACAACCTTATATTTTTTTTTTCAGGAAATGAAAATGCTTCCATTGCTCTGCTCATAAAGTTCTTGCTTACTCTGTCAAAGGCTTTCTCTGCATCAAGACCCACCAGCAACAATGGTATTTTCTTACATTCTGCTTCCCCCTGGATCACCAATGTTCTGTTAATGCTGTCAAATGTTTGCCTCCCCCAAACAAAACAACATTGATCCATATCTATCAATCTTTTCATTACTTTTGGCATTCTTTTAGCCATTATAGACATGAACCCTTTATAATCAAGATTTAGTATTGAAATGGGCCTGTATGAAGCTGGATCTGATCAGTCTTTACCCTCTCTATGTATTACAGCTACCACTGCTTTCATCCAGGATGTTGGTACTTCTCCTCTTCTTAAAATACTGTTAAACAAACCTTTCTGATCTTTATCATTTTTTCCCTCCTAGCTTCCAAACTTCCACAGGAATACCATATATTTTTGGGTATTTTCCTGTAGATTGTTTGTACATCACATTTTTTATCTCATCTTCTCCTATCTTAACCGTTAGTAACTGAGCCTTGCCTACCTCTAACCATGACAAATTGAATTCTTCCATAAACATTTCCATTTGCATCTTTTCTTGATTTCCATATCCCTCTGCTTTATACAGACTTTCCTAGAATTTCTGAAATATTTCTACTACCTCTACAGGATCTTTTGTTACCTTCCTTTGTTATAGGCTCCTTAAGCTTGGTGACAGCCTTTTCAAATTTCTGTTGCCTAAGGCATTGTGCTAAAAGTTTTTGTGCTCTAGTGTTATTATCAAAAAAAAAACATTTGCTTAACAGAAATCTTTCTAAACTTGTGTATACAGGTTCATAGGTTCATAGGTGTGTACTAGGCTAATGGTCCTGGGGCCTTTACAAGCCTAGCCCATAGGATTACCCTGGCACCATGCCACCTGACCTTATATCTCAGTGCCTCTGTCGAGTAAAGACACTGGAGTGATCCCTGTGGTGAATTTTCTATTTCCCATCCACTCATCAAGATTTCTCTTGAAGATGACCAGTGAGGTGCTCTGCTTGACATGTATGGGAAGTCTATTCCATAGCATGGGCAGTCTCTGGGTTATGAACCTGTCCCTCTAGCATGTTCTGTTGATTGTGGTAATGTGGTTGAAGTCTCTGTAGTGTGGGTATGAAGGGATTGTGATTTCTTTAGATGTAGCATTTCTAGCAGAGCTAGCTCAGACATGTCTTTGTAAGTCAAGCAGAGATCGCCTCTAAGTAGGTGATATGAGCCAGAGAATAGTTGGAGTTTTTTTTAGCCTGTCCATATAGGACAAATGTTTAAGGCCTAGGATCCTCTTTGTGAGGTACTTTTATGGCCTCTCTAGTTGCAGGTGCTCAGTGAGGTACATGCCAAATGGGGCATTGTACTCAATGATTGGCCTAATGAGGGAAGAGTAAAGGGAGACAATGAAATCTTTCTTCCTCAATGCAAAACCCTTAGTAATGAGATGTGCCACATAGAAGGACTTTCTGACCACAATGTGGTGGTCAAAAGAGAGGTTGCTGTCAACTTGTGTTCCCAGATCTCTCATAACACTTTTTCTGTTCAGTGGAATGCCATCGATGTGCTAATTCATGGGAACTGGGTTTTTCCCAAAGGGGATGATGACACTTTTTTGGCATTGAGCCTAAGGCCATGGTTCTGACACCAGTCGGTGGTCTCAGTGAGGCCTTTCTGTAGAATGTCAACATCACTCGGGGAGTTAATAATAGCTCCCAATGTGAAATCATCTGCGTTTGTCAGTCAGAGTTCCTTTGTGTTGGCCTGAACTTCAGAGAAGTAGATACCAAACAGGAGAGGACCCAGGATCGAACCCTGTTGGACTCCACTCATGACTGGTCAACAGTCTGACTTGGAGTCAGCTACTTTAACACTGTGGGTTCTACCTGTGACCCAGTTTGCAACCTACCTAGTGATATAGGAGTTGATGCCTAGCTTAATGAGTGTTTCTATGATTCCTGAGTGGGGAATGGTATCAAAGGCCTTGGCCAGATCAAGGTAGGCTGTATGAACCACCTTGCCTTCATCCATAGCTCTGGTGACTGACTCCAAGTAGTCGACCAAGTTGAGCAGGCATGATCTACCCTTCACAAAACCAAACTGTGTGGGATCCAGAGTTTGGAGGTTCCCTATATCCTTGTTTATTAGGGCCATGATGATGCCTTCCATAGCTTTGCATATCAGACTTGTCAGGCTAATTGGGTGGTAGTTCCCAGGGTCTGTAGTCACTCCTCCATTGTGTAGCAGTGCGCCATTCAGTAGGGACAAAGCCTGAGGTGAGGCTCTGACTGAACAGGGCACACAGGTGAGGTGCCAGTTCACTCTGTAGTTCATGTAGAACACAGCTAGGGATATTGTCAGGTCCCATAGAAGCTATATTCTTGGCCTTGGACAGTGCTGTTTTAATTTAATATTATCAAGGTAATCCCTTATTTTTTGTTTAGCATACTGCAGTTGTTCCTCTTCCTTTTTTGTGAGATTCCTCCTTATTTTGCAATACATTAACATTTGTCAGTCCTGATAAGTAATTCTTGTTACTTCTTAACCATAGCTCCCTTTCTTCTATTTCCATCCCATCTTTAAACTCCACCTTAATTTTATCCCATTTGCTAGCTATATTTTCAGAAGTAATTTCTATCCTCTCAAATAGCTCCTGAAATATCTCCACTACCCATTCCTTAAATTCCTCTCTTTTCAGAAGATAGGTGGGAAAGCACCAGTGTCTTATTTTTCTTTCATTACCTTGTGTTTTTATTTTAGTTATTATTGGCGCATGATCTGAAACATTTATTGGGTGTGTTACAAGACCTTCAATTAAATGCACATATTCCTGTGAAATGTCAATTCTCTCTAGTCTGCTCATATCTTGGGGAATCATATGTGAATTCACTGCAAACTCCTATTACTGAATTCACATTTTCCATGCCAAATATTTTCATAAATTTCTTCAAAAATCTTACCTCCTTTATTATAGTTTCCCTTCTGGGCCCCCCAACACATCTTCACTGCTGCAAATCAAATTCCAGTCCCAACTTATAAGTAATATTCCTTGCTGAAAACCGATTATTTCTCCCAGAATTTTCTTAAGCTGTATTATAGCAGTTTTAGCTGGAATATAAATACGTGCCAGTGTAATCCTCCTCCCTTGCCAATAGCCCATTAGCACTACACATCTGCTATTATTATCTTTTTTTATCCTCTTCTATCACTATTGCAGCTCCTCCTGCAATTAATATAAGTACTCTTCTTTTTCTTTTTCTTTGTCACAGATATTTGGCTAAATAACCATCCCGAAATCCTTTCTTTATCAAATTCACATGTTCAGTTCTTTCCAAGTATGCCTCACTATTGACACTCTACATTTTTAACATAGTTCACTATTCTTTCTTTTTTGTATTTATCAGTGAGGCCATTCACATTTAAACACATTACAGAAAGCATCATTGTATTAAAAAGTTATTATTCCCACCTTTTATGTATAACACCCTTTTTGTTAAATATCTTGTTTCAGCTTTTATGTTACATGCATACACTGTTTGACAGGTTGAACTTTTATATAATTGTTTCTTGTCATATCCATTTGTGCCTATGTCACATCTTACAAAACTTTTTGTGTTATTGAAAGCCCTCACAAAAAAAACTATACCCTCTAAAGCCTATTAATTTAATACTAACACACAAAACTGTGTACATCTTCAAATATTTGTTTAACCCTCCTAATAGGAACAAATGTCCCAAACTGGCAGCCACACTCACAGACTTGAGTAACCTAAAAGAAAGGTTTTCCATGCTAAGATGCATGGTGTAGCCTGTGCTTCCACTAAGTGCTAACTGGTTTGTCTTATCCTTATAGCTCTCCCAGCTGGGAAACCCCTGAATGCTTTCAGAGAACATTATCTCCTAGTCAGTTTATCTTTTATTTTTTGCCCCACCCAATCACAACCAATTTCTCTTTATCTGATTGTCTCCATGGAAACATGAGGGCCAGATAAAGAATTGCTACTAAGCATACATCCATTTGCGAGAAAAAAAGCTTCATAATATTTAATATTCTTTTTCATTTACTTGCTTTCTCTTAAAATTGGTTACTAAATCAATCTAAGGTCCTTAATTCAGTCATTACCTCCCCCCATTCAAGAACAAGAAAAAACACATTAATATTTCTTTTCTCATGCTTTTTTTAACATTGCAGTGTCTGCATTTCTTAAAACTGAACAAAAACAAAGAGAGAAGGGTGAAAAAAAGAAAAAAAAACAGTAGCACCTATTTATAATCCCCATTACACTTAAAATAACTGAGAAAACTTTACTTTATAACATACAAAGAAAACCATACACCACAAAAATTGTTCTATTGAGAAAAAATGCTTTCTTTACTTACAGTTAACTTTCTCCTCTCTCTTATCCTCACTACGCATTTTTCTGAACATTAATGACATGAAGTAGGGCATATACTTTAGAGTACTCCACAAGTCCAACAAATTCTGAAAAAGTCCAATATTTCCTGATTTTCATGTTCTGTCATATTTCACAGATATAATTATTTCATTATAATCCCACATTTAGTTATTCGTTTTATTACTGTTCATCTCCGTCCCCCAAATCCCATCTCTGCTTAATTTCCAATGTACTCTCAATTCTTCTAGTCAACTCTCATGCTCCCTTCTTTCTGTCCAACATTTTCCATTGAAACAGTGGAAAAGGTTTTACAGGTACATGCTCTCTGGGGTGTTTATTACCAGATGAACAAGGAGCAGAATCTACTTCTGTTTCACAGCTCAGTTTTTGTTGGACAAGCTTTTGTATTTCCTCCTTAGGATGTATTCATCAAAATGATTTTGTCCGTCCAGGGAAGAATACCTTGAAGACAACTGTGTACATCACTTTGAATATTATACCTGTGTCTCAACATTCCCTGAGTAGTGGAATGAATTTACTTCTCTTCTGCCTGCTGTACAATGAGTACTCATCCTCCACAAACACACAGCTGCCTCCCACTTTTAATATTCTGTCCTTGTACTACAGTTTTGTTAGAATCAACTCCTTTTGCTGGTAGGATTGCATCTTTACAATTAAAGGTCTAGGTTACTTTCTCATGGCCAGGTTTGGAGCATACACACAATGTGCCCTTTCAACCAACAACTCCTGCTGTGGTATACCAGTCCAGTTGCTTATTTGTGCTTTCATAAAATGAATGCAGTCTGTTCCTTCCAGCTTCTCTAGTATAGCAGAAATTCTCAGGTTTTCCCTACATGCTCTGTCCTCTAATTCTATAATTTTTTGAATCATCTCTTCCTGAGCAGTCTCATATTCAACCAACCTTTTCATCATTTCAGCCTCTGATCTTTACAGCTTTATCACCTCATGTGAATATTTGTTTAAAACGTCTTCCATTTTTCCAGCCTTTTGTTGTTTGTGTTGATAAACTCCAGCAGTGTTTTGTTTATTTTAACCAGGTCTGTGTGCAGTTGTTTTATATCTTCCTGTAGGTTACTGGAAGTCATATCTGGAGGTTACATTGCTTTTTGCTGAACAGCTGCAGAACTTTCCCCAGTCAGTTTTTCTTTCTCACTTTATTTGCTGATTTTTTCTAGGTGCTCTGCATTTCTTTTTTCCTGGCATCCAGGCAGTACACTTACTAGCCAGTTACTGAAATTTACCCATAAACACAAAAGTCTACTGGCCTTCTCTGTTGAGTTTCTGCTTTCACACTTAGAGGGCTACAGTTAAGCTGTTAATATGCAGCCATCTTTGAAATCCAGCAGAGTAACTTCATTGTGATGTATCAGCACGGGAGGCAGTGGATGACAACAGGGCAGGAAAATGATCTGGGGATGTTGATCACAACTAGGGTCACCACCTTTTCGAATGGCTAAAGTGGGACATTTTTGGTACAAACATCAGATTTTACAGGCCGACACATACCCACAGTCAGTACAAAGGTTAGAACTTAACTTTTTTGCCTAAATGAAAGCTTATTCTTGTAGCATTTTAGTTGCTTATTCTGTTTCTTATAACATTTAGGTATTTTAGATACAGAATAACTGTTTTATGCAACTATTACATAAAATATAGGAAATAATTTTGTCCTAAAATCTCAGGACATTTGCCATTTTTACAATTTTTTGTCAGGACACAACTGCACAAAGAAGAACTGTCCCTCGCAAAGTGGGACAGGTGGTAACCCTAGATCACAACTAGATTTTACCACTACTAACAGTCATAGATGCAGCAGCAGCAAACAGAGTATTGAAATGTAACATCAGTGGGGAGATTCCAATGACAAATAGTAATGTTTTCATCTGGCATCCAGATCTGTATGCAGTACTGAAAGTATGGTCTGAACAGCTGAGTAGTGCATGCAGATCTGAGGGGCATACAAGGAAAAGTACATCAGACTGGGTTGTTGTGGAAGCGCTATGACCTTGGCTTGAACACCATCAGATTTTCTAACATGAGACCAGAAAAGATAAGGCAGGACATTCTATATTTTTTTTGCACAACATCATGTCAAAGAGATGTGAAGCGAAGGTGTGAGTGCAGCCATTAGACTGTGGGGACCGACTGCTCCTTAGATCTGTGAAAATATTTTTCATGTAAAGGGTCAAGGACCCATGGAATGAGCAAACTGGAATGAGTGGTGGAGAGATAATCAACAAAGGCACTGGAGTACACATGGAACAGGTGGAAGACTATGAGGAAAGCCTGGGGTGAATGAGAGGTAGAATGTTTAGGCATTTAAGAGGGAGAATTAGTTAGGCTTATTATCTCCTGCTGCTAAGCAAATGTGATATGATGTAAAGTAATACCCAAAGCTCCACAGCACATGAATTTCTACCTCCATTCACCATCACTACAATGTTCTGTGAACACTGATGTGTAAAGTTCACTCAATGTCTCCCTAGCACATAAAATGCTATCTCCAAGTGCCATGACTATTGCATTAATGAGACAATTTGCATATAAAGAGATAGGGATGTGTCAATAGGTAGTCTAATGTAGAAGAAGTTATGAAAGTTTGTCTCAACAGCAACATTTTATATATATATATATATATATATATATATATATATATATATATATATATATATATATATATATATATCTTATGCGCCAGTGCATGTAATATATATTGATCTTTGGAATTCATAGTTTATGTACATACATAGTTTACTTATTTAACAGAGTTGATGGGCTGGTCCAAGCACCCTTTTCAGTCATGATAACCAAATACACAATGTTTACAGTAGAAAAAGTAGTCACAAAAGCAGTTGATTTAGGCAGATGACTGTATAAAGGAGACAGTATTCCAGATCAAAATTAGTGATTGACAGGCAAAATAAGTAACAGTAAGGAGTCACACAAGATGTTCTTATTACTAGGATACTGCAATAAGGAATGTTTCACATTAACAAAGAAATGGAAGTAAAGAGGTTAAATAAGTTTAGCGTCAAACAGCTAAGGTCACATAAGCTTAGTAACCAACAAATGTCTATATGTATACAGATTAATGTTTATCAAAGTATGAGCATCATAGGAACAGAGGAACCATTAATGCTGCTTTTCTAATTTGTACTGTATGGAAATCACTTGGCATATTATTTATACATTCAGTATAGATAAGAAATATTCTAGAATGTAGGGACTATATGTACTTAGTCATTTATGATACTCCATCTGTACCTACTCACTATGATGTATTATTTCTTTGATATTTATTATTGCTCACTAATGTTCTTCATTGTTTTATTGTCAAAATGTATCTCAAAATGAAACAAAATCAAATAAGCCATCTTGCATCTGAATAAATAATAAAAAAACTGAATGTTTATGCATGTAACTTTATCAAAATCATGGAAAAATAAAATGCTGTCTAGCAATAAAATACTGGTCAACCTTTTTGATCTTAGGTTTTAGAGCTTCTTCAGTACTCATAAATAACCTGCTGTATTTAAGCGAATGGTGTGGAGTTTTGTGTACAATGCAATAGTGAATGTGCTAACCAGAATATTATTATTTTTAATAAAGTCCCATGCTTATACATTCAGTATTTTTTATTATTTCTTTATTGTGATGGTTAGCTAGGGTCCACCTAATCCATATACATAATGTATTATGTTTTAATGTGCATCAACTACGGGTCTATATTAGATGAACAAAAGTTCATCTTAGTAAAAGCTCACATGAGCAAAAATCCAGGAACTCAAAACTGCAATTGTGGGGGGTTGTGCCCCCCGCACCCCCCCTAAATATATATTCCAACTCCGAGATTGCACTACAGTGGGGAAAGGGCAAATATTCCCATCTTCACTGTACTGCGATCACACAATTGCGGTTTCGAGTTCCGCAATTTTCGTTCATGTGAGCGTTCGCTAAGTTCAACTTTCGTTCATCTAATATAGACCCATCAAATACACTAAACATAAGTATTATTGCATACCATTAGTTCTGTACCATTAAAATGGACTGCATATAATGCTGGACATATGGAACACAATGCAGTTGCCAAAATTATCTTTGCAAGTGGTGTATAGATCACATGAACATACTCATAGTTATATAGTTGAACTACAATCAGCAGTTACACTGAAAGGCTAACTTTACATGTATACATTTGTGCTGACACTGTCGTATATGTCTGACACTGTGATCTGTGGCATGTTTGCAGGTTTGCTTGTAAAAACATACAATTGTGAAGAGATGCAAATGCTTGCAGGATGTCAGGAGGTTGGGCAGCTGCATCTGTAGCTATAGCAGACTGAAAACCTTGTGGGAGAATCATCCCACCCCTTGAATGATGTAAGAGAATGAATGGAAACTAGCTGTGTGTCTTGCTTGGGGTATTTGGGAAGCTGTAGTACAAGTCACCAGGAAGACTTGCTGATGTTCAGGTGGCCACATTTCCTGGATCAAAGTATCTTAGACCAGCAAGCTGTGTTGAAAAAGTTACAGCCCCTATTATTTACAGGGTTCATGCCTGATGGATCCACACATTTCCCTATAATCCAGCAATCCAAAAGATGTGGATGGCATATGGACCAGTTTAGATAACACTGTTCCCCTATATGATGTGAAGATCCAATATGTAAGTGGTGGTACAATGGTGGGAGGGTTGAGACAGCCTTGCTGTACTGCCTCCACCTCCAGTAACACAGCCTCCTCTTGGATCTCCTGCTTCTGTCACTGTACCCAGGCAGATCCAGTGATAACTGGCCTCAGAAAGTCCACCGGAGAATCATAGTCTACCACAGTAGTTTTATGTAATGTACTTGTACCCAACTCATTTATCAAGCCATATTTATGTTTTACATCTACTGATGCAAGGAACAGTTGTTGAAAATCAAGGAGATAAACCCAATTATACAAAAAAATTAATTTCAAATAAATAAATTATCTTTTAAATGATTTGGTTCAGTTTCAAAATCCACAACTGCCTGTTAAATTATTAGTTCTATTCCATGTTTTTTTCAACATCAAGGTCATGTTTGTAAGCTTGTTCTAATAGATATGAGATATTTATATTTGTAGTTACTACTTGTGTTATTCCTTTTGTTGATGTACTTCAAAGCTTATATAAAAGTACAATGCGCCCTGCTTGCCTGGACGAGGGTTATCAGGGCTGTAGCTAGCAATATGACATGTTAGGCATGTAGGCATACTGCACGTTTGTTTGTCATGGTGAGGAATTTGCATCAGCTACATAACTGAGTTAACCAATCTCTTCAGACACATACTTTACATTACTGACAGAATGATTTTTGTTAGCAGGAGATTCCACAACCGTGGTTCCATTGTTTATGACTACTAATTTGCATCAGTTTATATACAAACTAGACTGAGCCCTTTAGTTAAAGTCATTCCAACCATACTAAAGGACTCTTACGGGCTACTAAATGATCTAAAACAGGATTCCACAAGTAGCAATGTACAAAATAATACTTTATTTGTCACGCTAGACATTAGAAATTTATTCACAAGTATTCCAAACGATTATGGCTTGGAAGCTATTAGGGAATTCCTACATAGTGATGGAACATTGGATAATGCTAGTCAGATGCTCGTTTGTAGCCTATTGGATGTGGTGTTAAACAATAATGTCTTCTTGTTTCGTGACCAAATATATGCACAGACATGGGGAGTGGCCATGGGCACTCCCTGTGCCAATGCATATGCAAATTTGGTCACACATCCATGGGAAAACAGGTTCATCTTTAATAATGATAGGTTTAAAAATGTCATTCTGTATAGACGGTTTGTAGACGATATTCTTTTGTTTTGGAATAATGATCAGGATTCGTTATATGAGTTTGTCGCATATATGGAATCTACAACCTCTTTTTTAAGCCTTACTTTTGAACAATCATACACCAGTATTAATTTTCTGGATGTTACTATTAATAAAGATGTGATGAATAATATTACCACAACCATATATAGAAAACCATGCTGGAGGAATGCTATCCTTCATTTTGATAGCATGCATCCTCGCTACATATTTCGTAATGTGGTTAAGGGGCAAATCATCAGATCATCTCGATTATGCAGTAGAGAAGATGATCTAAAAAAGCAGATTGAGTTCCTAAAGACTTGCTTTATTAATAGAGGCTATCCCTCTGATCTAGTTAATGATGTAATATCAACAACATTAAAAACCCCTACACACACTAGAAAAGGTGGTTTCAAAAGAAATTTAAAAGATAAAGGAACATACTTAGTATTTAATATTAAATATACCAATGACATACATCATGTCATCAAAATTATTGAGAACAATTGGAAAATTCTTTTGCTTGATTCCACCATAGCAAAAATAGTGGGTAATAAACCCACATTTAGGTTTAGTAACAGCCTTAATCTTAAAAGACTGTTATGTAATGAAAAAATGGAAGTTCCTAAGCTAGACATTAGAGCTGTGTATAAGAAGGGAACCTACCCCTGCACAAAGTGCAATATGTGTAAGCATATCTCTAAAAATCAATTATTTATAATACCAGGATTGGGTTTAACATTTACCCCAACGTTTTATGCGACTTGTGATTCGAAAAATGTCATTTACCTAGCCACTTGCGAGTTATACGA